>NC_069508.1:67825354-68125354 GCF_027579735.1 Bombina bombina
TACTACATTTGTAGTACACCCCTGGCTCATAAATATTGTAAGAGATTGGGATGTATTATCATGAGTGATTTTCCTTATTGGAAATATAAATATATGTGTGTGTTTATATATATATATATATATATATATATATATATATATATATATATATATATATATATATATATATATATATATTTGTATACATATGTATTTATGTGTTTATATTTGTTTATACGTATGTAAATACATATATACACATAAAAATACATAAATACATCTGTTAAGTAAGTTATTTTATATTGTTTGGCTTTTCAGTAACCAAAGTCAGTTAAATGTAGGGTGCTTGCAAAACACCAGGCTGGGATGCTTTATCTTGTAAGTAGATCAATATTGGTTTTAGATATTCTTAAATGGTGTTGGGGATATGCCTTGTATCATTATTGTGCTGTAATCCTATGTTTCATTAAACACTTTGGGGTCAATTTATCAAAGGCTTTGTCTGTCTTTGCCCCTCTACAACTGCAGGTTCTCACAAGCAGCTGTCCCTAACCTCTTAGGTGGAGATTTTCAATCTCCCCGGTCTCGTCCGACCAGGGGGATTGATAGCTCCTGCCCGCGTGTTATTGCCTGTGCGCGGGCAGGGGGCTGTATTGCACAAGAGTGCAAAATAGTGCTCTTGTGCAATGCTGAATTCCAACAGTGGAATTCAGCCCGCCAGAGGTGAGCTGCTGCGGGCAGGGGGTGCATATGTACGCCCCTGTCCGCCATCGCTTGATAAATCGATCCCTATCTATAGAAGACAAAAATACATAATAACATTTAATCTTTTTTTCAACAGTAGCAATATCTTTTCACTGATTCTAAAATAGATTTCCCCCAATGAAAAATACAGAGCACGCTTTTCTCAGTCAGTCATTTAGAAGTAGCCTGAGATTCAGCCAGAGTTGTTATTCCAAAATCTAGCTCCAGTTATCAACCACAGTTGAAATAACAATAGTAAAAGTTTTTTGCTTGTTTTTGTTTTTTTAAAGAAGCAGCTTAGTCAGTTAACTTCCACCTTTCAGTTTCAGGCATCTCCAATCCAGACAAATACAAATTAATGCAAGAGAGCACTTGTTTCATGTCAAGGGGCAAATTAAATCATGTTGATGCATATCCTTTGTGAGTTGAGATACCTATATATGTCAAGCAAACTTCCCACATTCCTAGTGCCCCAGAGGAATATTTCAGCTTTTAGATTCTTTCTAATATTGACTTTTGACCTGGGCTTCATATAGGTCAGTAAATTAGCTGTAAAATAAGAAGCTGTGTTAGTTTAGCTTTGATAACACAACAGTGCTATTATAAGGCTTCAATTAATGTCTTTTCAGACTTTTGGCAAATTAAGTATAGCATATATAGCGCAGTTTTTACTCAGATGTCACACGCTGATTACTTAGCCTCACAGGAATATTATTTTTTTTAATAATGATTAAAGAAATGGAAACACATATAATGCCTGTGTAATTGATTTTCTTACTGTCAAATTATGGATTGCTCCCATTTCATCATAACATATGTCAGGAACACTGGCATAATCTATTTAGAATCATATACCTAATCATCTTTTTCTGATAAAATAAAAGTCACATAGAAAAATAAAAGTTAGTTAGAATGTTAACAGGTATTTAGTATTGAAACAAATATTACATTTAGTTTCCCATAAAATGATTATTAATGCATTATTTAAAAAAGAAAACTTTACCGTAAGAATTTTTTTTCCAATCCTTTGGATTCTTGAATTCCACTTATAATCTGGCCAAAAATAAAATAGACAAAATCTCCTTACACATATTTAGACATAAAATAATAAGGAATATTAACTAAAAAGAAAAAAAAATCTAATTGAGTCACTTTTGCACCCCTTATTAGATCAGCGAACTATTATTGTGAGACAGCATTTCAAACAAGGCAGTTCATATGATAGCTCGGAATCTTCACTTATAAACATAGTAGGCTCATATATAGTTATTAAATTTATATAATAAATGAAAGGCTGACGTAAGTAGTAACTTAAAACCCTTAAGAAGATTTTTTTCAAACGTCTAAATTATATAATTTAGAAGTTGACACATATTTTACAAATAACCAAACAGTTAACTCCATAAAATTCTCAGAGCAGATTGTCTCCAGTTCTTCATATACAATATAAGTTAACCTTAGTATTCGAGAGTTAGAGAACTAATTTCAGAGCTCCCTGGCAGTGAAAAGTATATAAAGAAAAGCAATGGAGATAACCATAGGATACATGTATAGAGCAAATCGTATTATTGCTGATGCTCATTATCTTCTAATGTTAATGACACCAAAGGCTGATATGGACTATGGATAGCATCAGCGTAATTACCAGATATCTTAAAGTATATGGTATAGCTTACTATAACATCTCTATATAAAGAAAAGCCCCATTCAATAGCCTAAAAGTAGACCTCAGAAATATACTGTCTGTCTCTCAGGGCAATAAATATCAGTAGATACTGATGGTTTGCCTTATAAAAACAAAATTCACTATAAATCCAACTAATTGGGCAAATGGCTTAGTTACTATGTATATACATGCATACACACACACACACACATATATATATACACAGTAAAAATTTGTGAAGAAAAACGGAGAGTGCCTTCTTTATTTTGGAATATTTGTGTTTTGTTGAGCACCCCGGACTGAATTGAGAGTGCTAAACCTAAAGAAACTATATATATATATATATATATATATATATATATATATATATAAAAACAAAGTTGTCATAGCTAGAATCAGGTACAGGTGCAAAAGAAAAAAAGTTATCACAACATACATATCAAGTTAAAGCTTCAATAGCAAATGCAAAATGGGGTAGACAGGTACATCTTCAATCCCATAATAGTTTAAATGTGAATGTGTAAAGTGTAAATGGCATTCAAACCCAAACACTCTTCCACTTTGGTGTTAAAAAGTTTAAGAAAACAGGAAAGCTGCAATTATTGCAGACAATACAGAGATAAGACTGAACTCCTTCCAATATTGACCACTTCAAAAATTTTATTACAAGGACAGAGACTCATATTTTGCTATATCTTTTCTTTTACTGCTCATACAGCACTTTAACGTATACATATAATGTAAAGGAAAAAACAATACAGATATAAAGAAAAAACATAAACCAATGAGAACACAGTTTGAATGGTCAGTTAGAGAAAAGACCAATCAGAAAAATCCAAATGACCGTAAACAGTCTGATAGTATGCCAATCTTCCTCTTTTCTCTTTGCTCCTCAGAAAGATAAGTTAAGTATTTAGTGCTCTATAATTTGTTCTATATTACGTTAATAATAATATAATTTAAAATTATTATTATCTTATTGTTGTCTATAATTGTCTTATTTTAATTTGTTTTGTTTATTTCTTTTTATTTCCTGATTTCCCAGTTTCTTTCTTTATTTATGTAGGTTTTAGTAATTGTATCCCTTATTGTTTTTTTTTCATTGTGTTTGTTTATTTGTTCTTTCTGTTTTCATTTTGTTGATTTCCGTTTTTTATTTTATGCCGTTTTTTTAAAAAAAATTTTTATTATCCTTCGTTGTTTTTTTCTGTCCTTATTTTGTTTCTTATTTGAAATTTAGTTTTCCGGTTTTATTTTTTATTATTCCTGTGTTTCAGTCTTTCTTCTTACCTGTTTAGTTGTCTCCGTTTGTGCTGCGCATATTATTGTGGCCGCCATCTTCTTATTTCTTTGCATCTTCTATTGTCACGCCCCCATCTTGACGTATACATCATTTTTTCCCGCACTTTTTACCTGTAACTCCAGAGACATTTTCAGCTGATCCTGTCAGTAATAAATTATACAAATTCTTTGTTACTTTAGCCTAATCCTTCTCTGCCTAATCACAACATTTTTTGCTTTTTGCTCTGTCTCAGTTTATATCAATTTTTTATTTACTCTCTTTAGTTGGCTGTTGGAAAAAGATAGTATAGTTATATTTTATTATGGCTGAAGAGAATAAATCTCAATACTCTGAGGAGACTGTTCAGAGTATGATTAATTCTTCTCTTGAAGCTTTTAAAAATGAGATGTCTCAGCATACTCAATCCTTATCTGACCAAGTTAATGAAATTCAAAATTATATTCCTAGAAATGCTACTAGTAAGAGGAAACATATTTTACATAAAGATAACAAATATGTTTCTGGTTTTAAGTCCAAGAAGAAGCTGTCACGTCTGCATAGATGAGGCATTTCCTACTCTGCTCCTAAGTGCAGAAATTTTATTACTTCTGATTTAGAGGATGATATTAATATTGTTAAGCCTAAAGTTTCTAGGAGAAGAAAAAAATTACATTCTGACTCTTCTTCTTCAGAATTTTTTTTTTAAGCACCAATTTTATTTGAGTAATATGAATTACAAATTGGAAGACACAGCTTCCATAAACAACAGTCAGTAATATTTTACATTTGAATCTTTGAAAAGAAGATATGTTTACAACAGAAAAACTTCCCATTTGATGGCATCAACAATTTCAGAAAATCACGTGAAGGTGAAGTAAACTAAGAAAAGAAGAGAGATAGAAAGAAAGAAAAGAATAAAGATGCTGCATAAAACTGTTTAATTTATTCGGCTTGTTAAGTTTAGAGTGTGACTGATGACTCACCTTAATTTGTATCATACAACCAGCATTTCTTACTTATTCCATTGTAATCTATATTTGCACCTTTTTTTCCTTTTGAATATGCAAAAATGTCTAGTATATAATAGATTAATCCATTTAGCCATGTTATGTATGAAATATTACTTCTTGAGGTAACGGTCACATATAGTGGTCATTTCAGTATATAAATACATTTTTAGATCAAGGAATTCTGAAACTCTATGAATCCACATCATAAGAGGGGGGGCTTCTTTGGTTTTCCAATTTCTAGCTAAAAGATATCTGGCGCTGTTAGACATTATATAGAATAGTTTGAGGCAATGGTTAAGTTTAGCCAAATAGTGGGGTCCAGCGGAAGTTGAATATCTAAAATAGTTTCTATTTCTCCGATTATAGTTCTCCAGAAATTCTGGATTGTATTGCACCACCACATATGGGCTGAGCTACCATGCCCATGACCACATCTCCAGCAGCGGTTGGATTTGTTATGGTATAGGCGGTTTAGTTTAACTGGGGAGAGGTACCATTTGTGTAAAATTTTTATGTTGATTTCCTGCATAGAAAGAAAGATTGGCATTTTCGTGACATTTTGAAAAATGGATACGCTAGTTTGAGGCAATATTATTATGCCAAGTTCTTCTTCCCACTTTTCGAGGAAGGTAGCTGTATGCGGTCCGGGAGATTTTGTGTTAGTATTTTATATATTGTAGATAGGGTGTGTGATATTGGTGGGGTTTTAACGCAAAGGTGTTCAAAATTAGTCAATGGCCTAACCGTATTTCTAGCTTCTACAGAATCTTATATCTCTGCTTTACAGTATAAGGACAATTTTGATAATTATTATTCTGATCAACTTTCTAACTCTTCTTGGCATTTTAAAAATATTTGTTCAGAAGAAAGCTCTTCATCCTCAAACAATTCTCCTAAAGCAAAGAAGTCTAAGAAAATTAATATTAAAAAACAGAATTTAATTGATAATTTGGGTGATCCTTATACGGATCCTAATGACCTTCAGCATCCTAGGTCATCTCAATGACGCCCATCTAAAAGGGTAGCAATTTTTTTAGATTTCTATATACGTCGACCTCTGTCTAAAAAGACTAAATATAATTTAAGAGCAGAATTTCCTCTCCCCGAACTTCCCCATAATATCCATGTGACTCCTGATATTGACAAGAAATTACTTTTTTGGTCACAGAAATGTTAATTTAAGAAAAGCTCCAGATAGATTTATATAGTCCTGTCAAGATAAATTGTTAGGTTTTTTAGGACCTGTGGCTAAACTTTTTGAATTATTTAAAGAATCTATTTCCTTTAATTCTATTTTGGACCCTTACATTTCTAGAGAATGGTTACAAAGAGATGTTTATATTTTAGGTGATGCCAAAACAGCTCTTGCTTCTCAGAGGAGACGTTTAATTCTTAGATGTATAGACACGAATATTACAGATTTTGTATCTACTGAGATGGGTCCTCAGGCAGATGGATTACTTTTTGGGGACTCTGGTCTCAAATAATTAAGTTCCTATGTTAATACCTTTAAATGTCTGAATAAGATTAAAACTAATACTAGAAAGATTTTTAATCAATTCCAACAGCCACCGAGAGTTTTTGCAAGTGCTGGAAAAGGAAGGGACCGCTTTTCCAGCCGTTTCCCTTCCACTTCAAGGTCACACTTTCAGAACTTTGTCTCCCCAAATACCTCTCTTGCCAGTTTTTTCCCATCACGTTCAAGATTCCAGCCATCCAGACCTTCAGATCATACAGAAACAGACCTTCTAGAAGACCCTTCCAGAGTAAGTTTTCTCACCTCTTATTTCACAAATTTTTCCCATAAAAAAATAAGAGGCAGATTAGCCCTTTTCTTTCCGAATGGCAAAAAATTACTGTAGACCCTTGGGTTTTGCAAGTTGTAGCTGGCCTTTCTCTAGATTTTATTCATCTTCCTTACCAGGAGTTCTTTCCCGATCCAATAAAGTTTTCCAAAGAAGACTGATCTCTTCTAGATATAGAAATTTCAGACCTAGTTTCAAAACAAGCCATAGAAAATACTTCACCTCAAGAAAATTCTTTCATAAGCAATATGCTTCTAGTAAAAAAGAAAGAAGGTTCTTATCATCCAGTAATAAATTTAAGATATCTAAATCATTTTCTGGTTTACAATCATTTGGAAGGTATTCATCTTCTAAGAGATTGCCTATACAACGAAGATTGGTTAGTCAGATTTGATTTGAAAGATGCTTATCTTGCAGTCCCTATTCATGTAGATTTGTGGAAATATCTAAGGTTTTTCTGGAAAAACTACCTTTGGCAATTCACATGCCTTCCTTTTGGTTTTTCATCGGCTCCTTGGGCATTTACGAAGATTCTGAATCCTGTTGTTGCTTAGCTTCGCAAAAGAGGAATTCGTCTTATTATTTATCTAGACGATATTTTAATCATTCATCATCTCCATCTATTCTCAAAAAGCATTTAGAAATTACCATTTATCTTCTTTAATCTTTAGGTTTCATTATAAATTTCAAGAAGTCTTCTCTAGTTCCATCTCAGAATTTGATTTTCTTAGGTTTCAGTATAAATACGACCACTCTCAGCTTACCACAGGACAAAATAAAGAAAATAAAGAAGGACATTTCTTATATTTTATCCAGACAGTTTTCCTATTCATCTTTTAGCTCGAGTTATAGGTCTTCTGTCTTCATCAATTCAAGCCATATTTCCAGCACCTCTTCATTACAGGGCTCTTCAGAGGATGAAAATCCATTACCTTCGGAAAGGTTTCTCTTACCAACACATGGTTTCTCTGTCCAAGGAAGCAACAGAGGAACTGAACTGGTGGCTTCTCAACATAGAAGCATGGAATGGCAAGGCAATTTTCAGCAGTTCACCGGATCTGATAATCGAATCCGATGCAAGCAATTCTGGTTGGGGTGGAAGGTGTGGTTCTTCTATCACTGGTGGAAAATTCTCTTCATATCAACTGCCTGGAGCTTTTAGCCGGAGCATTTGCAGTGAAATGTTTTGTCAAACGCAATCATCCCATCTCTATTTTACTCCGTATGGACAACATTTCAGCAGTCAGTTATATCAATCATCTAGGAAGAACGACTTCAAATATTTAATCAGATTTAACAAGTATTTTCATTCATTATTGTCTTGCTCAAAACATCTCTATTTAAGCAGAATACATTCCTAGTCTCAACAACCAATTTGCAGACTGGGGTTCCAGATATCCCATGGATTACAGCGATTGGAGATTGAATCTTGTAGTTTTTCAGATGATTGCTTATATGAGAGGTCCTTTTGTAATAGATCTTTTTGCATCTCAGTTAAATCATCAGGTGTATCCTTATTACAGTTGGAGACCAGATCCGGAAGCTCTAGCCATGGATGCATTTCTTCAAATGTGGCCAGATCAAGGAGCTTATGCTTTCCCTCCATTTCCGATGATTCTCAGGACTCTTCTCTTCATCAAGAGACATTTGATCTCCCTATTAATAATAACTAATTTTTGGCCAACACATATTTGGTATCCTCTTCTTTTAGAGATGTCATACCTTCCTCCAATCTTGCTTCCAGCTCGACCGAATCTTCTTACAAATCCCAACGGAGAATTTCACAATATTGTTCTTCAAGGCAATTTACAACTGTGGCCTGGATGGTTTCAGGGGTTCCTGGTTTGGCGAAGGACTTTCAGAGGAAGCTAAAACTCCTTCAAGACTCCTGGGCTCCTGGAACCAAAAAATGTTACTTATCCTTCTGGATTAAATGGTCTAGCTGGTGCAATCACAGGCATCTGGATCCCATTTCAGCTTTTTTGAGTGAAGTCATTAATTATCTTTCTTTACTCTATCAGGCTGGCTTGGCATACAGATCCATTAATGTAGCTAGATCAGCTATCTCTGCAGGTCATGAACTTTTAAATAATAATCCTATAGGTCAGAATTCAGTTATTTGTAGACTTATGAAATCTATTCGTTTGAAACGACCTCCATCTTCTAAGTATTCCTCCTTTTGTGATGTGGATTTAGTTATATCTCTTTTTAAAAATTGGCCAGACAATGAACTTCTTTCTTTGAAACAACTTACAGTAAAATTAACTACTTTATTTTGCCTTTTATCTTTTAAAAGAGTTTCAGATGTTAGAGCTATTGATTATAATTCAAAAATGTTTTCTCATCAAGGGGTAGTATTTTCTATTTCTCGAAGAACTAAAACACTCTCTCCTTCTATTTTGTATCCCTATTTTCCTGAATATCATATATTATGTGTGGTTCTTTGTTTGAAAGAATATGAAAGAAGAACTCATTCTTTCAGGCTTCCTTCTTCTAATTAACTCCTTATTTCTTATGCTGTTCCTCACTTAACTGTTTCTTCTCCTACAATTAGTAGATGGGTTAAATGGGTTATGGTTCAAGCTGGTGTGGATGCTATTGTGTTTCCTCATTCTATTAGAGGAGCTTCAGCTTTCAAAGCGTTTTGTAAATCTGTTTCGCTTCAAGAAATTTTGAATGCTGCAGATTGGTCTTCTGATGGAACTTTTAGACAGTTTTATTTTAAGCCAATCTATTCTTTTCCATATCAACTGGTATCATAATTTAAATTTTGCTTTAAACTAGCAAAATATGTAATACAATTCTGATTATCCTAGCTATGTGAAGGAATAATCTAGATTTTATTAAAGAGACAGAGACAAGTATTTTCCCTCTTATTTGTTTTTTCCCTTCCTTGTAGTTTTATATTATAAATCTTATTCTGTATATTTTATTATCTTTCAATTTATTCCAGTGCCAAACCCTTCCAATCTAGGTTTCTAAGGAAGAGTGTGACTCCTGTCATGAACCTCATCTTTTTCTTCAATCGGATTCTTCTTCTTCTACAAGCAACTTTGCTAGATCCAGAGAGAGGATTTGTTTCTTCAATCAAATGATTTTTTGTTCCTGTTGGAAAGTTTTATCCAGTTTAATGATGTTGGGACTTGTTATCCTTGTTTCTCAAATGATTATTTATCTGTTCGCATCAAAATTCAAAGAGGAAGATTGGCATACTATCAGACTGTTGGTTGGTCATTTGGACTGTTCTGATTGGTCTTTTCTCTAACTGACCATTCAAACTGTTCTCATTGGTTTTTGTTTTTTCTTTATATCTGTATTGTTTTTTTCCTTTACATTATATGTATTCGTTAAAGTGCTGTATGAGCAGTAAAGGAAAAGATATAGCAAAATACTTGTCTCTGTCTCTTTAATAAAATCTAGATTATTCCTTCACATAGCTAGGATAATCGGAATTATCCTTCCTCAGTTTACCAGTGGCAGTCAGTCATAATAGGCAAGTTTGAGTTCTTTAAAGGGACATGAAACCCAAATTTTCTCCCCCCCCCCATGATTAAGATAAAAAATATAATTTTAAACAACATTCCAATGTACTTATTATATCTAATTTGCCTCATTCTTTAGATATCCTTTGTTGAAGAAATAGCAATGCAGATGGGTGAGTCAATCACATAAGGCATCTATGTGCAGCCACCAATCAGCAACTACTTTCAATAAAGAATAGCAAGACAATAAAGCAAAGTAGACAATAGATGTAAATTGGAAAGTTGTTTAAAATTGCATGCTCTTTCTAAATAATGAAAGAAAAAAAAAACTGGGTTTCATGTCTTTTTAAGGCAGACAACACAGCCTTGTCAAGATCAAGGATCAATAATCTAATTTCCCAGTAATAAACAAAAGCCACAACTTCAGAAAAAACATATATTCAGGATGATCAATACCATTCCTGCACTGGACCAATATGCAAAAGACAATCCCACACAATAGCCCTTAAAAGTACAAAATTAAATTAACCCCTTAGTGACCAGACCATTTTTCTTACCGTTAAGGACCAGGGCTGTTTTTAAATTTCTGCGGTATTTGTGTTTAGCTGTAATTTTCCTCTTCCTTATTTACTGTACCCACACCATACGTATTTTTCACCATTAAATGGACTTTCTAAAGATACCATTATTTTCAT
This sequence comes from Bombina bombina, assembly GCF_027579735.1. NCBI lineage: Eukaryota > Metazoa > Chordata > Amphibia > Anura > Bombinatoridae > Bombina > Bombina bombina. Next base: position 67,836,018 of record NC_069508.1, read on the forward strand.
CATATATATTTCATGCCACCATTTCCCCGCCAAATGCGATCAAATAAAAAAAAATCATTAACCGTTTCACAAACTTTAGGTTTCTCACTGAAATTATTTACAAACAGTGTGTGCAATCATGGCACAAATGGTTGTAAATGCTTTTCCGGGATCCCCTTTGTTCAGAAATAGCAGACATATATGGCTTTGGCATTGCTTTTTGGTAATTAGAAGGCCGTTAAATGCAGCTGCGCACCACACTTGTATTATGCCCAGCAGCGAAGGGATTAATTAGGTAGCTTGTAGGGTTAATTTTAGCTTTAGTGTATAGATTACCCTCCCACCTGATACATCCCACCTCCTGATCCCTCCATGATCCCTCTCAAACAGCTTTCTTCCCTCCCCCACCCCCCAATGGTCACCCCATCTTAAGTACTGGCAGAAAGTCTGCCAGTATGAAAATAAAAGGCTTTTTTATATATATATTTTCTGCACTGTAGGATCCCCCCTTACCCCCCCAACCTCCCTGATCTCCCCCAAACAGCTCTCTAACTCTCCCCCCTCTACCTATTAGGCACATTTTTTCTGTAGTGTAGCAGCCCCCCTCATTACCCTACCCTCTCCCAGATCCCTTTCACACATCGAATCCCACCCCACATAGAATCCCCCTATTCCTCATTCCCCCTCCTCTCCCCTCTCTCCTTCCTCCTCACTGATGCTATATTTTTTATTTATTTTCCGTAGCGTAGGGGTCCAACCCGCCCCCGTCCTCCTCTCACCCTCCTCAAGCTCCCTTCAGTGATGGGCCTCCCACCCACTTCCCTCCTAACCCTCCCAAGCCACCAATGAGCAGCACCATCGCTGGCCGATGCAAAGGGGGCCACAGAGTGGCCCTCTCTGCATCGGTTACTGACCGGAGGGTATTGCACGATGCCTCAATATCGAGGCATCGCTGCAATACCCTGGGAGAGGCTGGAAGCAATCACAATAGCTTCCAGCACTCATTTTGACCAAGGATATGCTAGATACGTTCACGGTCGTTAAGTGCCATTTTTTGGAGGACGTATCTAGCACGTCCTTGGTCGTTAAGGGGTTAAACTTTTGTGACTCAGATATAACATACAATTTTAAACAACTTTCCAATTTATCTAATTTGTTTAGTTCTTGTGGTTTCATTTGTTGAAAAGCATACTTAGGTAGACCCAGGAGCAGCAATGCACTACTGGGAGCTCATTGCTGATTGATGGCTGCACATATATGCCCCTTGTCATTGGCTCACACAATGTGTTCAGCTAGCACCACAAAAGATACCAAGAGAATGAAGCAAATTTGACAGAAGTAAATTGGAAAGCTATTTAAAATTATACGTTATATCTGAACCATTAAACTATACTTTTGGCTTCATGTCCCTTCAAACACAGCAGACCATAATTCAGGCTACCAAGACATATTTATGTATTAAAACAGAAATCGAGAAATGACCAGCTTTAAAGTAGTAATACTATAGGGTACTATTTTTATTAACCTTAGCAAAAGGAAACTAAAATGTATTTGGCACACGTATTTGGTATGTTGTGGTATCTCACTTTAGTTAAAAACATTTCTAAACATTATTGTTTCTTCTAGTCCCTCTGAAGTAATCCATATAAGATATTCGAGACCATAATGGGGTAGGGCCCCCATTAAACTTTTTGTCTGCTGTAAGACTTCTTCCTATTTTTTATTGCATATTTTACTTTCTATATATAATGTTGGCACAATATGAATAAAATATAATAGGGAAACTAAAAGCCTATTAACTGGAATTATCTGTTATTGCCTTTGGTTTATTTTTAAAAACTTTGCAGTGAAATGATCACAAAAAAGGGTCATAATTACTAAATTATGTTGCCTCACAGGAAATATTCAAGTTATTGGAGAGACTTTTAAGGAGCATTCAGCTCAACAAATCATAAAAAGCCATTATCCCAGCTGGTAGTAGCATAGCAGATTCTAGATTATATGGTCCATGATGTCTGGTTGCTATAACATTAATGGTTTTGCTATTTCCATAATATTTAAAGAATATTTCATTATCCTTTAAAAGTAAAAGAGATTGATATTTAAGTCCTGGCAGAGAGCAAGTTAGTAGTAATTTGTACTACTTTTTAATGACCATTTTAAAATGTTTTTTTTAATTACATAAATAACTTTACAAACTCCAAAAGGTTATCTTTTCAATCTTATCTTATAACTTGAAAAAATATTCAGGTCATATAAAGGGTCACAGATATGAACTTATCACAGATACGAGTTAAAAAGCCCATCTAGTCTGTCCATTTTCCCACTGAAATGCTAGTTTGTTTCATTGTAATAAAAAACACTAAACTGTGGGTTATGTATTATTTATCAAATTAAAAAAGATTTTGCCTTTTCTTTCTTTCTTTCTTTTTTTTTTTTAAAAACTTAATTTGTGCAGGATTCATTACTTCCAGACACAGCCCCACAAAGGACTGTGCTCTCTACAGGAAGGCTTATCTAGCTTGATGTCATAAATCATATAGGGGCCTATTAATGAAATGTCTGTCGGACCTGATCCGACAGTGCGGATCATGTCCGACAGACATCGCTGAATGAGGAGAGCAATACGCTTTCCGCATTCAGCATTGCACCGGCAGCTCTTGTGAACTGCTGGTGCAACGCCAACCCCTGCAGATTTGCCTCTAGCAGGGGGTGTCAATCAACCCAACTGTATTTAATCGGGTTGATTTAACGCAATCTCTGTCCGCCTCCTTAGAGCAGGCGGACAGGTTATGGAGCAGCGGTCTTTAGACTTAACTGGGTTTCTGGCGAGTCTGAAGGCTCACCAGAAACACGGCCCTTCAAGCTCCATGCGGAGCTTGATAAATGGGCCCCATAGAGTAACTTGAGCTGAATTACTGTCCAGTGAATGGTAAAGAAACAGGAAGTCAGTTTCTTGCCCATGCTCAGAAGAGGCAGAATGCAACTTAAAGGGACATTATACACTAATTTTGTCTTTGCAGAAATGTTTTGCAGATGATCTATTTATATAGCCCATAAAGTTTTTTGGTTTTTTTTAATGTATAGTTTTGCTTATTTTTAAATAACATTTTTCTGATTTTCAGACTCCTAACCAAGCCCCAGAGTTTTAGGAAAATACTGTCAGATACCTACTCCAGCTTTCTCCTGTTTGTGTAAAGGGTCTTTTCATATACAAAAGAAGGGGGAGGGGGGAGTGTCTTATTTCCCACTTGCAGTGGGCTTTCTGGCTACCTTTTCAACAGAGCTAAACTGAGAGCTTCTAAGTAAGTTTTTAAACAGTTTTATACTGCATTTTTATATCAGTATCTGTGCATCTTATTTTTTATAGGTGTGTCTATTACATGCAGTTATATGAACATTGGTGTATACTGTCCCTATAAGTTCTCAGCATGCTAGTTCCTTTAGTGCTGCAGAATCTGTTGGTGCTCTACAAATACCTAATAATAATAATAGTAATTATGTCACTATAGGCAGTGGCTTCACTGACTGTAAGAAACAGCAAGCCCGTTTCCTGTCCGAGCATACATTTCAGGTGGAGTGCTTTTTTTCAGAATGATATAAGCTGGAGTCAATGGCTGAGAGGCCCAGCTCACCACAAGCCTTTAGTTGAGCACTACACATAAACATAGTGCTCAAACAAAGGCTAGGGGTAAGAGAGCAATGAGTCTAAACTTAGTAGCTGGACTCTCTCAAGTACTTTAATCAGCTCTTACAAATAAAACAACAATTAAGTACTAGAAAGTAACTGTAAGTTTGTAAAATAAAATATCAAAGAAAGTTTAGTCTCGCTATCCAGATGTAAAGGAAATCCACAAACAATCTAAAGTGATAAACCAAGTCAGTCCAAACAAAGGGTTAAACAGTATGCAGAAGTCAAACCAGTATATCCAAATAGTTATTGACAGGGTAAGAACTTCTTACTAAGAAGAATTACCTTTAAGGGACACAAAACACAATTTTTTCCTTTAATTATTCAGATAGAGAATGCAATTTTTAGCAACTTTCTAATTTCTGGGTATACAAAACAGAGGGCGCCTCATGTGCAAATCAGTAACATAAAGACCATCAAGACGTAAAAATACACACACTACTCACTCACAAATTGTGTCAGCACTCTGTTGTGCTGTTCGAAGCGTTCGGGAGACTCACCGTGCTCCATCTCACTGGGTCCCGGCTAACAGCTTCCTCCAAAGAGTCCAGCGAACAGAATTCAAATAAAGCACCAAGGTTTATATATATAAAAAAATATGTTTAATAAAAACCTTAAGATAGTGCACAAATGAAACTGCAAATAAACACGTTAAAGCATATTGCGGCTCTGAATGATCTTTTGACCCCTAGTATCTGTGCACTATTTTAAAGTTTTTATTAAACATATTTTGGCCAATTTATCAATGTTATGTCCTTAAGGACCAGCGACGTACCCTGTACATCGCTGCCATCCTAGTGTTCTCTCTGCCGTGATCTCGTTCAAAATTGGAAGTTTGCTCTATTTCTGCATGCCTCATGAGTGGGGCACTGCAGAAATAGATTTGCAGAGATACCAATGCAGAGAGGGGCACTCTGTGGCCCTCTCTGCATCGAACAGCAGTGGTGTCGATCATTGGTAGGTGGGAGAATAAGGAAGGAGGTGGGTGGGCGGCCCATCACTGTAGGAGGCGGGAGAAGGACCGGAGCGGGTGGGACTGCTACGTCACACTACAGGGCAGCAAAAAAAAAAAACCTGCATTATTGAGGGGAAGGAGGGAGGAGGAAGGTAGGGGCAATGAGGGGGATCCTATGTGGGATCCGTTGCCATAAAGGGATCTGGGAGGGGGACGGTGGTAGGGTATTGAGGGGGGGGCAGCTATACTACAGGAAAAAAAGGTTAATTTAATTTTGTATTTTTTTTCCCTAATTTGCAGCAAACTGGGTACTGGCAGACAGCTTGCCAGTACCTAAGATGGCATCAAATAGGTAGAGGGGGAAGGTTAGAGAGCTGTTTGGGGGGATCAGGGAGGTTGGGGGCTAAGGGGGATCCATCACTGCAGAATATTAATTAAAAAAAAAAATATATATATATATATAATAAAAAAAGCCTTTTATTTTAGAACTGGCAGACTTTCTGCCAGTACTTATGATGGCGGTGACAATTGTGAGGTGGGGAAGGGAAGAGAGCTGTTTGAGAGGGGTCAGGGAGGCATCAGGGGGTGAAACTTACCCTACAAGCTACCTTATTAACCCCTTCACTGCTGGGCATAATAGCTGCCTTCTAAGTACCAAAAAGCAATGCCAAAGCCATATATGTCTGCTATTTCTGAATAAAGGGGATCCCAGAGAAGCATTTACAACCATTTGTGCCCTGATTGCACAAGCTGTTTGTAAATAGTTTCAGTGAGAAACCTAAAATTGAAATATACCAAAATGGGCCTAGATCAATACTTTGGGCTGTCTACTAAAACAAAATATATAGTTTTGATAGGTAAATATATATAAAAAAAAGCTCTATTTCTGTTTAAATGTAGTGATGGCAAAAATACTAAAAATGCTCTGATCTATTGGGGAAGTTTTTGTCTAAAATGCCCAGTCCTTAAGGGGTTAATATCCGTAGTAGATATAATCTATATAATAATAAGTCTATATAATAATCACAATATTAAAATCACAATGGAAAAAACACAGTTTAAAGTCGGAGGTCTCCCAGTGCATATAAAACGATGAAATTTATAAAATACGCAAATTCATAAAATATGCTAAAATATCCTAACATCTTCTAAACATACATATGCGTGCTTTAGTTGTACAGTAATATTAAACACAAGATATGCGTATATACAGATAACCAAAAACAATGTGGAAATAACAATGGCTAAAATACAAAAGTCACCCGTTTATATGATTAGTCATAAATCAACTGCCAAATGTGCAAAAAGTTTATAGCATAGAGCACATGTCAATTCTGGTGAATATAATGAGGTATCAACTTCTTGGCAAACCAAAACAGTCTATTGAACTATCCGAAGTTAGTGTACAAGTCAATCCAAAAGTAAGTTTAATGTTGGACTTACAGTTTCTCGCCGGTTACCTCTACACAAGAGATTTTCTTGGTGGGCAGGATCAGTATTTTCCACAGCGTTCCTAAAATCTACCAGTCATCTTGGCTCAAAACGCTTGATCATGTGTCCCAGTGTGAATGCATGTGTTTGCATGACATGGAGGAATGGGGGCTTACACTATGAGTGGTTGGGGGTGACAGGCCCCTTGAGATAATTGGGCCAAAGTGCCCAGCCTCCTTTCTCTTTCAAGCGTTTTGAGCCAAGATGTCTGGTAGATTTGGGGAACGGAGGATACAGAACGACTAAACGCTGTGGAAGTTGTAATTGTAATATTTTGATTATTATATAGACTATCTACTATGGATATTAATAAATCTTCTTTAGTATCTTTAGCCTTGGGCGCACTCACTATCATTTTTTCACCTTCAAACTTCAGCGTGCTGTGGGGACAGCATGAAGACGGACAGGATGGAAGAAAAGAAGAGGGCCATCATAGAGGACTGCCAAGAAAGAAGAGGACCACATGGATGTAGAGGACCGCTATTATGGATGAAGAAAACCACCACCATAGATAAGATGAACTGCCACCATCATGGACCCCTGCCGCTGTGGACCCACGTTGCCCCCCTAGTGTCCCTTTAAACTTTATGGTCTCATTTGTCCAGGATAACTGATAAGCCCGTTCACATGCTATTGATTGCAGATGCTTCAACAGAGGCCCTAATTAATTTTTAAATTAAAATTATAATTTGGATAATTTACTCCATTTTGAAGAAATTGTCAGAAAAGTTACTTACATACGGCTAGATTACGAGTTTTGCGGTATGAGCAAAAAGGCAGAGTTAAGGCTCTTTTTCACTACCGCTGGTATTATAAGTCTTGCAGGTATAGGTGCACCGCACACTTATTTGGCCGTAACGCAACGTAACTACCGCAGCTTTCAAAAAGTCCTTTTTCAATGGAACTTCCATAGCGCCGGTATTACAAGTCTGCCTGGGAGGCCAAAAAGTGAATGGTACACCCTATACCGTCAAGATTCGTACCGCCACCTGAAAGTCAATAGTTATGGGTCTTATGCTACAACGCCATAACATAAAACTCATAACTAAAGTGCTAAAAGTACACTAACACCCATAAACTACCTATTAACCCCTAAACCGAGGCCCTCCCGCATCGCAAACACTATAATAAAAATATTAACCCCTAATATGGCACTACGGACATCGCCGCCACTAGAATAAACATATTAACCCCTAAACCGCCGCGCCCCCACATCATAAACACTAGTTAAATATTATTAACCTCTAATCTGCTGTCCCTAACATCGCCGCAACTTACATTACTGTTATTAACCCCTAATCTGCTGCCCCCAAAATCGCTGCCACTATACTAAAGTTATTAACCCCTAAACCTAACCTAAGTCTAATCCTAACACCACTAACTTTAATATAATTAAAATAAATCTAAATAAAAATTACTATCATTAACTAAATAATTCCTATTTAGAACTAAATACTTACCTGTAAAATAACCCCTAAGCTAGCTACAATATAACTAATAGTTACATTGTAGCTACCTTAGGTTTTATTTTTATTTCACAGCTAAGTTTGTATTTATTTTAACTAGGTAGACTAGTAAGTAAATAGTTATTAACTATTTAATAACTACCTAGTTAAAATAAATACAAAGTTACATTGTAGCTATCATACGGCTAGATTACGTGTTTTGCGTTATGAGGGGTGCAGTGTTAACTTGCACGTTATTGTCACCGCTCACTTACCTACAGCGCTGGTCTTACAGGTTTTCCTAAACCCGGTGTTAAAAGGCAAGAAGTGAACGTAGAGCAAAATTGAGCTCCATACCGCAACTCCAATACCAGCACTGCTTAAGTCAGTGGTGAGCTGGTTGTACGTGCTCGTGCACGATTTCCCCATAGACATCAATGGGGAGGGCCGGCTGAAAATAAGCCTAACACCTGCAATAAAGCAGTGTAAAGCTCCATAGCGCAGCCCTATTGATTTCTATGGGGAAACAAAATTTATGCTTACACCTAACACCCTAACATGAACCCGGAGTCTAAACACCCCTAATCTTAATTTATTAACCCCTAATCCGCCACCCCCGACATCACCGACACCTACATTATACTTATTAACCCCTAATCTGCCGCTCCGGACATCGCCGACACCTACATTATATTTTTTAACCCCTAATCTCTCGCCCCCAATGTCGCTGCAACCTATCTACACTTATTAACCCCTAATCTGCAGCCCCCAATGTCGCTGCCACTATATTAAATTTATTAACCCCTAAACCTAAGTCTAACCCTAACCCTAACACCCCCTAACTTAAATATAATTCAAATAAATCTAAATAAATATTCCTATCATTACCTAAATAATTCCTATTTAAAACTAAATACTTACCTATAAAATAAACCCTAAGCTAGCTACAATATAACTAATAGTTACATTGTATCTAGCTTAAGGTTTAGTTTTATTTTACAGGCAAGTTTGTATTAATTTTAACTAGGTAGAATAGTTACTAAATAGTTATTAACTATTTACTAACTACCTAGCTAAAATAAATACAAATTTACCTGTAAAATAAAACCTAACCTGAGTTACACTAACACCTAACACTACACTACAATTAAATAAATTACCTAAATTAAATACAATTAAATACAATTACCTAAATTACAAAAAAACAAACACTAAATTACACAAAATAAAAAACAAATTACAAGATATTTAAACTAATTACACCTAATCTAATAGCCCTATAAAAATAAAAAAGCCTCCCCAAAATAAAATAAAAACCCTAGCCTAAACTAAACTACCAATAGCCCTTAAAAGGGCCTTTTGTGGGGCATTGCCCCAAAGAAATCAGCTCTTTTACCTGAAAAAAAATACAAACAACAACCCCCCAACAGTAAAACCCACCACCCACACAACCAACCCCCCAAATAAAACCCTAACTAAAAAATCCTTAGCTCCCCATTGCCTTGAAAAGGACATTTGTATGGGAATTGCTCTTAAAAGGGCATTTTGCTCTATTGCGACCCAACCCTAACCTAAAAATAAAATCCACCCAATAAACCCTTAAAAAACCTAATACTAACCCCTGAAAATCCACTTACAGTTTTGAAGAGCTGACATCCATCCTCAACGAAGCCACGAGAAGTTCTCAACGAAGCAGCAAGAAGTCCTCAATGAAGCCAGGAGAAGTCTTCATCCAAGTCGGGAGAAGTGGTCTTTCAGACAGGCAGAAGTCTTCATCCAGACGACATCTTCTATCTTCATCCATCCGGCGCGGAGCGGGTCCCTCTTCAAGACATCTGGCGTGGAGCATCCTCTTCTAACGAAGTCTTCTTCCCAAATGAATGTTTCTTTAAATGACGTCATCCAAGATGGCGTCCCTTAGATTCCAATTGGCTGATAAAATTCTATCAGCCAATCGGAATTAAGGTTGAAAGAATCCTATTGGCTGATGCAATCAGCCAAAAGGATTGAACTTGCATTCTATTGGCTGTTCCAATCAGCCAATAGAATGCAAGCTCAATCCTATTGGCTGATTGGATCAGCCAATAGGATTAAAGTTCAATCCTATTAGCTGATTGCATTAACCAATAGGATTTTGTCAACCTTAATTCCAATTGGCTGATAGAATTCTATCAGCCAATCAGAATCTAAGGGACGCCATCTTGGATGACGTCACTTAAAGAAACATTGGTGTGGTTTGTTTTTTATTTTTTATAATTTAGTGGGGGTTTTTTTGTAATTTAGTTATTTGTATTTAATTTATTTAATTGTATTTAATTTAGGTATTTTATTTAATTGTAGGATTGAGCTCACATTCTATTGGCTGATTGGAACAGTCAATAGAATGCGAGCTCAATCCTATTGGCTTACCTCTGAAATAAAACCTAACCTGCCTTACACTAAAAACTAAAATTACAAAAACAAAACCCCACTAAATTACATAAATAAAAAACAAAATGATCAAAAATAAAAAAGAATTACACCTAATCTAACAGCCCTATCAAAATAGAAAAGCCCACCAAAAATAAAAAAACCTAGCCTACAATAAACTACCAATAGCCCTCAAAAGGGCTTATTGTGGGGCATTGCCCCAAAGATATTAGCTCTTTTACCTGTAAAAAAAATACAAAGACCCCCCAACAGTAAAACCCACCACTAAACCAACCCCCCAAATAAAAAACCTAGCTCTAATAAAAACTAAGCTACCCATTGCCCTGAAAAGGGCATTTGGATGGGCATTGCCCTTAAAAGGGCATTTAGCTCTTTTACATTGCCCAAAACCTAATCTAAAATAAAAACCCACCCAAAAAACCCTTAAAAAAATTAACCCCCCAAGATCCACATAGAGTTTTTGAAGTCCCGCTTGAGCGATCTTCATCCAGGCGGCGAGAAGTCTTCATCCAGACGGCCTCTTCAATCTTCACTCAGGCGGCATCTAGATCCCGGCGGCGCGGAGAAGGTCCATTCTGAAAACATCCGGCGCGGAGCATCCTCTTCATACGGTCGCTGCCGCCGTATACTGAATCTTCAATGCAAGGGACGCAATTCAAGATGGCGTCCCTTGCATTACTATTGAATCAGCCAATAGGAATTAGGGCTGCTAAAATCCTATTGGCTGTTCAAATCAGCCAATAGGATTTAGGCAGCTCTCATTCTATTGGCTATTTCGTAACAGTAATTTAGTGTTTGTTATTTTTTGTAATTTAGTCTTTTTTTTGTATTTAGATACTTTGTAATTTTTAGAGTAGTATTAGGATTTTTTAATGTGTAGTTTAGTTTTAGGTAATAGGTAGTTAGATTAAGTTTAGTTTAATAATTATATTAGTTTAATTGTTAGTTTAAACTTAGTTTTTTTTAATTTGACAGGTGAGTTTTAATTTAATTTAAGATAGGGAAATTGTAATTTTAATCTAAAGTTAGGGGGTTGTTAGGTTTAGGGGTTACTAGTTTAAATTAGTTTATTGCGATGTGGGGGCTCTCGGTTTAGGGGTTGATAGTTTAGTTTAGTATATTTCATTGTGGGGGGGCTTGCGGTTTAGGGGTTAATAGGTTTATTATAGTGACGGCGGTGTAGGGCTTAATAACTTTAGTATAGTGGGGGCGATGTAGGCGGACGGCAGATTAGGGGTTAATTATATTTGAAAAGTGTTTGCAATGTGGGAGGGCGGCAGTTTAGGGGTTAATAAGTTTATTATAGTGGCGATAATGTCAGGGAGCAGCGGAATAGGGGTTAATATTATTTTAAAGTGGCGGCGATATCGGGAGCGGCAGATTAGGGGTTAATAAATGTAATATAGTATTTGCGATGCGGGAGGGCCTCAGTTTAGGGGTTACTAGGTAGTTTATGGGTGTAAGAGTACTTTTTAACACATTAGTTATCAGTTTTATGTTACAGATTTGTAGCGTAAAACTCATAACTACTGACTTTAGATTGCGTTACAGATCTTGTCGTTTTAGAGTGTAACGCTTGCTTTTTTAGCCTCGCCGCAAAACTCGTAATACCAGCGCTATGGGAATCCCATTAAAAAAACATAATTTTTACGAGTGCAGTACTGACGTTGCGTTACAGGCTAAACGACTTGCGGTACAGCTATACCGACAAGACTTGTAATGGCTGCGTTGCTGTTTTAACTCTGAAAATACCATATTTTCAGCGTTGAAAGACGAACGCACAGATTTGAAAACTAGCTGACTGTGTTTATTGTCTTGTTATATGTAAAAAAAAATAATAATCTTTACTCATGTCATATGTAAGTACATGTTTTTTTCTACGTAACATTAAAGTAACAGATTATTTATTAAAATTATTAATTTATTTTTATTAATTTATTTTCTTCTTGATTTATGAAATGAATGATATAAACTTTATTATATTTTATAATTTAATCTCAAACACATTAGAATACTCATCACTATTATCGGTTCTTTGTAGAGCGCCAACAGATTCCGCAAAAAAGGAGAACTGAAAATGTATTTAATAAAAAAAAATGTTTGCTGATATTTTAGTATTGAAGCATCCAGCTAATAAACTCTGCTCTGCACTTTAAAATGTGAAAATAAGGAAACAATTTTTGCCAAAGGCTTTCACCTAATCCATTTTTGGCAGCCCAAGCAAACTTGGGATCACTGCCTACTTCACAGATTCAAATCATTTTCATTTCATACGCCAGCTGAGCATTATTGGAAAGTTATTAGCAAGGAGACTGTGACAGCAGTTTAAAGGTTAAAACCCCAGACAGTGCCTTAAGGGCAAAACTACACCAAGGCGCCTGGCATGCCATCTATTAATTTGCTGGACACACACAGGCCTGCTCTGTAGCCTACCCTACATTGGAGTTGAGTGGAACCCATTAACATTTAAAAATATTTGCAGAAATCAGAAGGGAGAAAAGGCATTTCTGTAAGGCCATTAGTCTGTATACTTACATCAGCACCAAACTTTGCTGGCATTGCTTACTGCTTGATATGTAACATCTGGGTTAATTCTGGATTGCACATCGCTTGGTCGACTGGAACAGAAGGTTTTTGTTCAAGAATGGTAGAAATATAACTTTGCAAATGCTGTACAAAAAAAAAAAGATATATACGTTCTTTTTTTTTTTTAGTAAGCAAAATCTTTATTCCACCACAAAAATGTACATTGCAGGTTTTTGATGTTTCTTTTTCAGCTGTGTGAGGTAATATTAAAAATATTTAACCATCTCTGGACCTAGTTTAGTTCTTAAAGGGATAGTCAACACCAGAATTTTAGATAATCCTTTAATTACCCATTCCCCAGTTTTGCATAACCAACACAGTTATAATAATACACGTTTTACCTCTGTAAGTACCTTGTATTTTAGCCTCTGCAGACTGCCCCCTGATTTCAGTTCTTTTGACAAACTTGCATTTTAGCCAATCAGTGCTCACTCCTCGGTAAACTCACGTGCATGAGCTCAATGTTATCTATATGAAACACAGGAGCTAACGCCCTCTAGTGGTGAAAAACTGTCAAAATACGTTTAGATTAGAGGCGGCCTTCAAGGTCTAAGGAATTAGCATATGAAACTCCTAGGTTTAGCTTTCAACTAAGAATACCAAGAGAACAAAGCAAAAATGGTGATAAAAGTAAATTGGAAAGTTGTTTAAAATTACATGCCCTATTTGAATCATGAAAGTTTTTTTTTTTTGGACTTGACTGTCCCTTTAAAATAGCTGTTATGCATAAATGTTATTTCTCTTTTCATTTGGAATAATTTCTGTGTATGCTTTTGTGTGGTGTACATTATATATATATATATATATACATATATATGGCATTTATATCTATCTATCTATCTATCTATCTATCTATCTTTATATCTAATTGTGTGTCTGACTACATGATCTGTTGATACATGATTGGCACTGGCAGTCAGGACTGAAAATCAATATTCAAAACATAGGGAAAAGTCTCATTCTTACTAGTCATCTACAATTTATTTCTAGTCCAGAAAAGTTCATCTCTATAAGTATACATTTTTGAATGGTGACCCTGTGTGTATATCTCTGTTGTTTTCTGGCTACCTTTGCATCAATGTAAATACCTGTCTGTGATTCAAACCCAAATGATGAAGGTGCAATGGGTTACCAATGTCATGTGTAAGTTCAAACATAAATCAATGCTTGATGCACGCTAGGATAATCTTGGACTTACATTGTAGAGTGAGAAAGACTGAGGATAAAATAAGTCAGAACAACAATGCTGCAGGACAAAGGTCAAAAGGCAAACTTAGGTCAAGTTTAAGCTGACAAGAGGGAAACAGTCAGTCCTGAAGGGAGGTCAAGTGAATCTTCTTGGTGTCTTGTTTTAATGTGATGGTATCATTAATATGAAGCTTGGGGGAGTTATTTGGTGCATGTGATTTAAAGGAATACTGAAACCAAATTCTTTCTTTTATGATTCAGATAGAGCATGCAATTTTAAGCAACTTTCTAATTTACTCCTATTATCAATTTTTCTTCGTTCTATTGGTATCTTTAATTGAAAAAGCAGGAATGAAATAAGCTTACGAGACGGCCCATTTTTGGTTCAGAACCCTGGAAAGCACTTGTTGATTGGTGGCTTCATTTGACCACCAATCAGCAAGCACTACGCAGGTGCTGAACCAAAAATGGGCTCGCTCCTAGCTTTACATTCCTGCTTTTCAAATAAAGATACCAAGAGAACTGAAAAAAATGATAATGGGAGTAAATTAGAAAGTTGTTTAAAATGTCATGCTCTATCTGAAGCATAAAAATAAACTTTGAGATTAGTATCCCTTTGACATTCCTAACATTGTTTTAACATTTCATGGAAGTGTTAAAACATATATGTAGTAATAGCCATAATGCTCTCATCCATAATGCCCTACTAACAACATGAAGCATGAACACAGCCATTGTTCTAGCCCTAACTCTTTTATTTTGGAAGAATTTCATCTACTTTCAATACTATCCATGCTCCATGTCCACATTCTTTTAAACTGTTTCATTTTTATATGTTTGATTTTATTACTTTTTCTGTAATCTGCTTACATATATAACTTTAGTCTGCATTTCCTACTATTTGTTCTCCCACCTACAATTGAATTTGTAAGCATGTAACTCCTGTGTAGCTAGACTGCCTGTAATCAGGTGTCTGGAATAAAATCATTAGTAGTTAGATCTCACTGCTATAGGGCGCGATCACATATATACGGTGCAGGTTTTAGCGCAAGCGCGGGAACCCGCTTTGCCCGTAATTTCACCTCGCACATCAGGGTATTACATAAACCCCGCCGGCAGTTCATAAAGTGCAGTAAATCGGATAAACCTAGCGATGTCCAGAAATGAGCGTAAATACAAATTTCTGGAGTCGCTAGTGACTTACGGCACTTTAGAAACTGCCGGCGCCTAAGAAAAGTAAATAAAAAAACAAATCTCCTGTAAAAGTCTAACACGCCTCATAAAAAATAAGCCCGACACGTAAAACCCCTATATCCGCAATCCCCCCCTCTCATTACTAATATTAAATGTATTAACCCCTAGACAGACAACCCCCCACAACGCAATATGCCTATTTAAACTATTAACCCCTATATTCGCCATCAAACCCACACCGCAAGTAATAAGTAAATTATTAACCCCTAAACCGCCATAGCCCACAACGCAATTAACCTATTCAAGTATTAACCCCTAAACCGCCATAGCCCACATAGCCTATTAAATGTATTAACCCCTAATCTGCCACCGCCGTCGCCACCACTATAATAGTTATTAACCCCTAAACCTAAGTCTAACCCTAACACCCCCCTAACTTATAATATTATTTAATAAATTTAAATAAATGTACTATTATTAACTAAATTATTCCTATTTAAAACTAAATACCTATAAAATAAACCCTAAGATAGCTACAATATAATTAATAATTACATTATAGCTATTTTAGGATTTATTTTTTACAGGTAACTTTGTATTTATTTTAACTAGGTACAATAGTTATTAAATAGTTATTAACTATTTAATAGCTACCTAGTTAAAATAAATACAAATTTACCTGTAAAATAAATCCTAACCTAAGTTACAATTACACCTAACACTACACTATCATTAAATAAATTAAATTAAATAACTACATTTACCTAAAATGAAATACAATTAAATAAAATAAACTAAAGTACAACCCCCCCCCCACTAAATTACAGAAAATAAAAAAAATTACAAGAAGTTTAAACTAATTACACCTAATCTAAGCCCCCTAATAAAATAAAAAAGCCCCCCAAAATAATAAAATTCCCTACCCTATACTAAATTACAAATAGCCCTTAAAAGGGCTTTTTGCAGGGCATTGCCCCAAAGTAATCAGCTCTTTTACCTGTAAAAAAAGATATACAAGCCCCCCCATTATTAAAACCCACCACCCACACACCCAACCTTACTCTAAAACCCACCCAATCCCCCCTTAACAAAGCCTAACACTAACCCCTTGAAGATCACCCTACCTTGAGCCGTTTCACCCAGCCGGGCAGAAGTCTTCATCCGATCCGGGCAGAAGTCTTCATCGAATCCGGGCAGAAGAGGTCCTCCAGACGGGTAGAAGTCTTCATCCAAGCGGCATCTTTTATCTTCTTCCATCCAACGAGGAGCGGCTCCATCTTGAAGACATCCGACGCGGAGCATCCTCTTCGTTCGACGTCCAACTGAAGAATGAAGGTTCCTTTAAATGACGTCAACCAAGATGGCGTCCCTTCAATTCTGATTGGCTGATAGAATTCTATCAGCCAATCGGAATTAAGGTAGGAAACATCCTATTGGCTGATGCAATCAGCCAATAGGATTGAGCTCGCATTCTATTGGCTGATTGGAACAGCCAATAGAATGCGAGCTCAATCCTATTAGCTGATTGGATCAGCCAATAGTATTTTTTCTACCTTAATTCCAATTGGCTGATAGAATTCTATCAGCCAATCGGAATTGAAGGGACGCCATCTTGGCTGATGTCATTTAAAGGAACCTTCATTCTTCAGTTGGACGTCGAACGAAGAGGATGCTCCGCGTTGGATGTCTTCAAGATGGAGCCGCTCCTCGTCGGATGGAAGAAGATAGAAGATGCCGCTTGGATGAAGACTTCTGCCCATCTGGAGGACCTGTTCTGCCCGGATTCGATGAAGACTTCTGCCCGGATCGGATGAAGACTTCTGCCCGGCTGGGTGAAGATGGCTCAAGGTAGGGTGATCTTCAAGGGGTTAGTGTTAGGTTTTTTAAGGGGGGATTGGGTGGGTTTTAGAGTAAGGTTGGGTGTGTCGGTGGTGGGTTTTAATGTTGGGGGGTTGTATATCTTTTTTTACAGGTAAAAGAGCTGATTACTTTGGGGCAATGCCCCGCAAAAAGCCCTTTTAAGGGCTATTTGTAATTTAGTATAGGATAGGGAATTTTATTATTTTGGGGGGCTTTTTATTTTATTAGGTGGCTTAGATTAGGTGTAATTAGTTTAAACTTCTTGTAATTTTTTTTTATTTCCTGTAATTTAGTGTTTTTTTTTTTTTGTACTTTATTTTATTTTATTTTATTGTATTTAATTTTAGGTAATTGTAGTTAATTAATTTAATTAATTTAATGATAGTGTAGTGTTAGGTGTAATTGTAACTTAGGTTAGGATTTATTTTACAGGTAAATTTGTATTTATTTTAACTAAGTAGCTATTAAATAGTTAATAACTATTTAATAACTATTGTACCTAATTAAAGTAAATACAAAGTTGCCTGTAAAATAAAAATAAATCCTAAAAAAGCTACAATGTAATTATTAATTATATTGTAGCTATCTTAGGGTTTATTTTATAGGTAAGTATTTAGTTTTAAATAGGAATAATTTACGCCTAGATTTAGAGTTCTGCATTAGCCATCAAAACCAGCGTTAAGGGGTCCTAACGCTGCTTTTTACCGCCCGCTGGTATTTCGAGTCAGCCAGGAAAGGGTCCAGCCGCGACTTTTCCATACCGCAGATCCCCTTACGTCAATTGCGTATCCTATATTTTCAATGGGATCTTCCTAACGCTGGAATTTAGATTCTTGGCTGAAGTGAGCAGTAGACCCTCTACCGACAAGACTCCTACCGCAGAAAAAAGTCAGGAGTTAAGAGCTTTATGGGCTAACACCGGTTTATAAAGCTCTTAACTACTGTGCTCTAAAGTACACTAACACCCATAAACTACCTATGTACACCTAAACCGAGGCCCCCCCACATCGCCGCCACTATAATAAAAAATTTGAACCCCTAATCTGCCGACCGGACACCGCCGCCACCGACATTATCCCTATGTACCCCTAATCTGCTGCCCCTAACATCGCCGACACCTACATAATATTTATTAACCCCTAATCTGCCCCCCAATGTCGCCGCTACCTACCTACACTTATTAACCCCTAATCTGCCGACCGGACCTCGCTGCCACTATAATAAATGTATTAACCCCTAAACCGCCTCACTCCCGCTTCGCAAACCCTATAATAAATTTTATTAACCCCTAACCTGCCCTCCCTAACATCTGCGACACCTAACTTCAAGTATTAACCCCTAATCTGCCGACCGGACCTCGCCGCTACTCTAATAAATGTATTAACCCCTAAAGCTAAGTCTAACCCTAACCCTAATACCCCCCTAAGTTAAATATAATTTTATTCTAACAAAATAAATTAAATATTATTTAAAAAATTAATCCTATTTAAAGCTAAATACTTACCTGTAAAATAAACCCTAATATAGCTACAATATAACTAATAATTACATTGTAGCTATTTTAGGATTTATATTTATTTTACAGGCAACTTTGAATTTATTTTAACCAGGTACAATAGCTATTAAATAGTTATTTACTATTTAATAGCTACCTAGTTAAAATAATTACAAAATTACCTGTAAAATAAATCCTAACCTAAGTTACAATTACACTATCAATAAATAAATTAAATCAATTAACTACAAGTACCTACAATTAAATAAACTAAACTAAATTACAAAAACAAACAAACACTAAATTACAAAAAATAAAAAAGATTACAAGAATTTTAAGCTAATTACACCTACTTTAAGCCCCCTAATAAAATAACAAAGCCCCACAAAATAATAAAGGTCCCTACCCTATTCTAAATTAAAAAGTAACCAGCTCTTTTACCAGCCCTTAAAAGGGCTATTTGTGGGGCATGCCCCAAAGTAAACAGCTCTTCTGCCTGTAAAAAAAAACACAATACCACCCCCCAACATTACAACCCACCACCCACATGCCCCTACTCTAACCCATCCAAACCCCCCTTAAAAAACTTAACACTAAGCCCCTGAAGATCTTCCTACCTTGTCTTCACCCAGCCGGGTACCATCCGATCCGTCCAGAAGAGGGTCCGAAGTCTTCATCCTATCCGGCCAGAAGAGGTCCTCCAGAGGGTCGGAAGTCTTCATCCAGGCGGCATCTTCTATCTTCTTCCATCCGGAGCGGAGCGGGTCCATCTTGAAGCAGCCGGCGTGGATCTATCCTCTTCTAACGACGTCCTAACATCGAATGAAGGTTCCTTTAAGGGACGTCATCCAAGATGGCGTCCCTCGAATTCCGATTGGCTGATAAGATTCTATCAGCCAATTGGAATTAAGGTAGGAAATATCTGATTGGCTGATTGAATCAGCCAATCAGATTCAAGTTCAATCGGATTGGCTGATCCAATCAGCCAATCAGATTGAGCTTGCATTCTATTGGCTGTTCCGATCGGGTTGATTTCCGGCGATTCCTGTCCGCCTCATCAGAGCAGGCGGACAGGGTTATGGAGCAGCGGTCTTTGTGACCGCTGCTTCATAACTGCTTTTTCTGGCGAGTCTGAAGACTAACCAGAAACACGGGCACAAGCAAGTTCGGAGCTTGATAAATGGGCCCCATGGTGTTGTTGACGTCACATCCAATGAGAACAGCCAAATACCGGCAACATCAAGCAGACCAAATAGATGCAATGATAAAATATACTGCTGTAAAAAATATACTGTTGTCTTCTAATATACTGCCTATATATTGCTTCCTAATCGTATTATTGATACGTATAGCAGGGTAGTAAAAAGGAAATTTACCTATCCCCAATTGCAAACGAGAAATGGAAACACAATACCCAATTAAAAACTGGCTGGAATTACATACCCCCATCAGCATAACATGGTGGTGATGTCACAGCCAATAAAAAGAGCAGAGTATCGGCATTAATAAATAAAGCAGACACTAACAATAAGTGTATAATTGGGATAGACATAAAGCTCTATAGAAAATAAAAACTCAGAAAAAGAATAAGTCAAAAAAGAATATGTATATAAAAATTGATTTGAGAACAGAAAACGGACCGGATGTGACATCACAACCATAAACAAGTAAATAGATTAAAAAGAGTATAAAGATATAAAACTATACATAAAATAGTGTGTATATATTTATTGTATAAGATCATTGCTCTGTGTAAGGTAATATATCAATATATATGTAACTCAGAATCAATGACACTTCCGGTTTTAGCCACCTGTGATCACAAAGCAAACAATCAGGAATCAGGTATAAATGGCCACCAGTACATACAACAAACCAGTCTTGAAAAAGGCTTTGAGAGGCCGAAACGCGTTGACCAAGCATCTGGTAAGCCTTATTCCTTCACCTAAATCTTAACTTGAGCATACTACACTATATTGATTATCTTTCACAGATAAATCCAGCTAGGAGCAGATCATCCACTAGACACTCTGGATTTCCACTTGTGATCGCAGCACTATTCCTGCAGCACCCTGCAAAATCCCCGACATTGGGATTCTAAGAGACATATACATTTTGTCATTCACAAACTTTCAGCACTCAGGTCCTAACGTTGCATCTATGCACTTTGGCATTTTTGCCTAACTACAATATCATTTTTCTCCCTTCTTTTCCCAGTATTGGTATTTTTTGGAATTTTTAAAATTATATGCATAGACCCATTTTAATTTTAATTTTAAAAATGTTTCACTCTTCTATCCTTGGTTGAAGATTTTTATCCTTATTCATCATTTTTCTATTTCCACATTTTTTCATTTTTTAACTTTTCTCACCGCATTTTTGAGTTTCATCATTTAAACCACTATATTTCTTATCTACACTACCACCTATGAGGAATCATCTATAATACAATATTATTGGATTCTACTTAATCACACATCTTGGAAATTCTACACCAAACAGTTTACTCACCCTGGGATTATAAACTACACTCAACTGCTAGAAACATTTTGTGACTTTTCACTGCACCACTGCTGAGACTCCACAGAGTGCTCAGTGCTACATTTGAGAACTAAGAAGGTGGTGTAGTGCTGCTTTAGTAGTATTCTATCTCCTATACTAAGCATTGTCAACTGTCATCACTTACCAGCTATTTTGTATGTAAACATAACATTGCTGATATACATGGATCTATGTTAATGTAACTGTTTGAATATTCCATATATGTGCAATTGCACATTATTTGATTGATTGATTGTTTTAGACTGTTTTAATTATCAATGTTTTATTTGTCCAATTTTAAATTGTTTACTATCTAATAAATACAACAATACATTTATTACATAATATTGATTTTCACATTCAAGCCCACATCAAGGTGAGGAGCTCGGGCTATATCCATTTGATTTTTAATATTTTTTACCTCCACTTGGGGGGATCAAGGGGGCGATCCTAGATCCTGTTGCATCCACCCCAAGTGAACCTCGAGGAATGAGGTTTACAAGGTGGCTTTGCCCCCCCCCCCCCCAGGCAGAGGCAAAAATAGTGAATTTTGGGGAATTACAGTGGAGCATGTATATGTGTCTGATTAAGAACGCCTACACTGGGCATGTTATTGTGTGAGTTAGGAACTCCCCCACCAGCAGTTATCAGCGCTTGGCAAATATCCTGCCGAATGGTATCTGCAAAAATGACTGTTACAAGTGGCATAATTGAGCTAAAACTGGAGTTAGAAACTGGTGGGAGAAACTGCAATCTTTATATCATAACAACCCGCTAACAGGTAATCCTTACTAATATCTTTTCTGCTCTTTCTATCTGCCCTTCTCCTAAAACACACTGCATATCCCTATAACAATAATAAATATAACTCCCACACTATCCATATCTCTCCCTCCCTTCTCTCATCCCCTAGGGTGTCCTCTCATGAACTAATATGTCTCCTTAGAAATACTTCCACTTTTAACTCTCCTGTTTTCAATCATACCCTCTCTTACAAATTTCACTCTCACCTTCTCTTACTCACACTCATACTACTGCTTGCTGCTGGTGACATCTCTCCTAACCCTGGCCCTGCAGCAATCATCAAACTTCCACACTCTCGCTCAATCTCCCACAGTAAAAAGGCGATCAATCCTATCAATTTCCTCTCTATTAAAGGGGCAGTATACACTCATTTTCATATAACTGCATGTAATAGACACTACTATAAAGAATAAGATGCACAGATACTGATATAAAAATACAGTATAAAACTGTTTAAAAACTTAGTTAGAAGTTCTCAGTTTAGCTCTGTTGAAAAGGTAGCTGGAAAGCCCACTGCAAGTGGGAAATAAGACACTCCCCCATCCCCCTTCTTTGCATATGAAAAGACCCTTTACACAAACAGGAGCAAGCTGGAGAAGGTAGCTGACGGTATTCTCATAAAACTTTTGGGCTTGGTTAGGAGTTTGAAAATCAGAGCAATGTTATTTAAAAATAAGCAAAACTATACATTTAAAAAAAAAAACAACTTTATGGGCTATATAAATAGATCATCTACAAAACATTTCTGCAAAGAAAAAATGAGTGTATAATGTCCCTTTAACCCACAACGCTTATCCCCTTTCTTGTGCTCTCTGGAATTCTCGCTCTGTCTGCAACAAACTCACAACCGCTCATGACCTGTATGTTTTTAATGCTTTCAACCTTTTGGCAATTACCAAAACCTGGCTATCATCTTCTGATACTGCTTCCACTCCTAGGCAAGGTGAGAGACATGGTGGTGGTGTTGGGATCCTGCTCTTCCCTCCTCCTTTCAGTATCTGCCTCAGTTCCAATCTCTCTCCTCATTTGAAGTTCACTGCATTTGCCTGCTCTCTCCCTGAGTCCCCTCTCCCTCAGAGTGGCAATCATCTATCGCCCTCCTGGACCAACCTCCCAATTCCTTGACAACTTTGCTGCCTGATTTCCTCACTTTCTTTTTCCAAATATAACAGCTCTAATTATGGGGGACTTCAACACCCCCATTGATAATCCAAATACCCCTGCTACCTCTAAACTTCTCTCACTCACAAGCTCCTTCAGTCTCTCACAGTCCACCCTTTTCCTTACTCACTGCAACAGACACTCTACTGATCTGATATTCTCCTACCTCTGCTCTGTATCTGACATCACCTATTTTTTCTAGCCTTATTCAACATATCCACCCTCACACTTCCACAATAACCTGCAATGACCTTGCTACAGCCCACTTTAAAACTGCTTTCTCGTCTGCTCCTCTCCTATGACGCAAATCCCCACATCATCAGCTACAGCCCTGGCACTCTCAGCAAATGTGATACTTGCAAAAATGCTCCTGCACTGCTGAGCGTGCCTGGAGGAAACCTCGCTCTGAACCTGATTTCATCCACTATAAGTTCATTCTTCATTCATACACATTTCCCCTTCACTTAGCCAAGCAAACCTACTTATCTAATATCTACTCCCTCCTCAAATCCTAAACGTCTTTTCTCTAATGTCAACTCTCTCCTCTACCCACCTGCACCACCCCCTTTGTTTGCCTTTAGTGCTCAAGACTTGGCAGACTACTTTTTAAACAAAATGCATACTTTCCGAAGCAACATCCCATTACAAGCTTGCAATCTTCCATCTCAACCCCCGGTCACCCCCTCTGCCACTCTCTGCATCTTCCCCAAGCCACTGATAATGAAGTGGGTTCCTTACTGATTGAGCCTCACTACCTACCCGCTTGACCCTATCTCCCTTCACATCTAATACCTTCTCTGTCTTCCACCCTCACACCAGCTCTTACTAACTTTTTCAACCTATCCCTTTCTAACGGTCCATTCCCATCTTCTTTCAAACATGCAGAGGTCACTCCCATCCTCAAAAAAACTCGACCTTAATTCTCCCGCAAACTAATGCCCTTCTACCACTGCTTCCATTAACATCCAAACTCCTTTAAAAATTAGTTTACGACTGCCTAACCTGATTCCTGTCTTCCAATTTCTTGCTTGACCCCCTGAAATCTGGCTTCTGTAACCAACACTCAACTGAAACTGCCCTCAAAAAGGTTACTAACAATCTTTTTTCTGCTAATATTAAATTGAGCTAATAGTATTGAGTCCACTACTCAATACTTATCTTACTTGACCTCTCAGCTGCCTTCACCATTGACCACACCCTCCTCCTACAGATTCTCAGCTCTCTTGGTCTCTGTGACACTGCCCTCTCTTGGATTCTCTCTTTAATGTGTCATTTGCTGGCGACTCTTTAATGGCTCTGCCAGTTGGAGTGCCTCAAGGCTCTGTCCTGGGTCCTCTACTCTTCTCTATCTATACTTCTTTGCTGGGTAAAATTATCAAATGCTATGGTTTCAAATATCTGCTCTATGCTGATGATATTCAGATCTACCTCTTCACCCCTGTTCTCTCTCCCTCTGTCTTTTCTCATGTCAGCGACTGCTTATCTGGCATTTTTTTCTAGATGGCCTTTTACCACCTAAAGATTAACATGTCCAATACTGAGCTCTTTCTACCCCCCCCCCCCCCCAGCTCTAGTCCAATTTCTCACTTTTCTATTACTGTCGGTGGCATCACTTTCTCCCCATCACCCCACGCCTGATGCATTAAAGTTTCACTTGACTCCAATCTGTCCTTCATGTCTGCATCCAATAGCTCTCTTCATCCTGCCACAACCACCTAGGTAATAGTTCCAAAAAATCCAACTAATCTACTCCCTGGTAAATTCCCGTCTTGACTACTACAGTAACCTACTAATTGGCCTTCCTCTCTCTCCCCTCTCCCTCCTTCAATCCATCCTAAATGCCTCTGCTAGGCTAATCCATCTTTCCTGATGCCCTGTATCTGCTGAACCTCTCTGTGAGTCCCTTCACTGGCTCCCCATTCACAACAGAATTAAATTAAAAATCCTCACCCTGACCTACAAAGCCCTTACCAACTTTGCCCCCCACTACCTGTCCTCCCTAATCAACAAATATACACCAGCCCACCCTCTAGGTCCAACAATGACCTGCTCCTTGCATCTTCTACATCAACTCCTCCCTTGCTAGACTATAGGACGTCTCTCATGCAGCACCAACTCACTGGAACATACATCCTTGCCTTGTTTGAATTTCTCCTAACCTGACTTCTTTTAAACACTCCCCAAAGACATTTTTGTTCAAGGAAGCCGGCCACCCAACTCAGCAACAGAGGAATTCCACTTACATAATAAATGCTATCATCTAACTCTGTACTAACATCATTCTCACCCTTGCGGTTCACACCTCATGTTTCTCACCCTCCTATACTTCTAGATTGTAAGTTCCCACAGGAATAGGACCCTCAATTCCTCCTGTATTTGTTTGGTAAATTGTGTTTTCTTTTACAAATAATGTATCATCATTTTACTCATCATTTATACATATGGTCTTCGCTACGAAATTTGTTGGCGCTTTATAAATAAAGTATAATAATAATAATAATAATAAATAATAATAATAGTATGTTAACAGAAAAAGGAATGCTTCTTGAAAGGCAACATGATTTTTTACTCTTCAGGATTTAGTATTATTTTATTTCCCACCAAAGAAAGATCCAAGAGATGGAAGTTGGAATGTGAAAATTCTTTAAAAATTCTTCCAGTGATACACATATTTGACTACATAAGTCATTCCTTTTTAAGAATACTTATGGCCCCACAATTATTTTAGCTTCATATGGCATTTAGTTGCCGTAAGTTTCCATCAAAGGGTCATGAAATACAGTAAAATTGCATAACCATCAACTACATAATAACAAGACTATGCAATAAAACTTACATTTAATTTTAAAAAGTGGTTGATTTTTTTCTGAAAATTTAAAATTTTCCTTTCATTTCCATCTCCCTGTATCACATGATAGCCATAAGCCAATGACAGATTAATATATGCATATGAGTTGCAAACACTTGCTCATGTCAAGTTTATGAGGTGTAAAGTGTGATGAATAAAATTATACACATTCTTGCAAACTCTGCTGCCATATAGTGCTCAAGACATGTGTACACTCCTGAGTATATCTAGATATGCTATTAAGCTATCGATAACAAAAGAATAAAATAAATTTGAAGAAAATTGGAAAGTTTTTAAAATTGCATGCTCTGTTTTTACCTTTTAATTTAAAATAACTTTTTTTCTGTGAGGTAGCCACTAACATGATACCTATTTTATTTCAGCAGACCAAGAACTTTTAGAAATTAACTTTAGTTTGCAGAAATATAATATTTTGTGTCATTTCATATTGTGTGCATAGTAAATAGCAACATGGGAGTCATTATTTCCTAAATATTTCACACAAAACAATATACAAAGATTTTATCCCACAATTTTTATTTTTCTCAGTATTCACCATCTTGCAATTTATGTAGAAAATGTGTAGGTATTTAAATATCTAACCATACAAATATTACACATGTTTAAAATTATACATAATTCTCAATTTCCAGAGGGGTAGTTTAACCCATTTCCTATCCCTGTCCAAAATCACTCAGCATAGCAAAAAATATTTTTAAAACTAAACAAAAAATATTAGTTGCTCCAAAAGTCTATCCTAGAATTTTACAAAATATAACCCATTTTTACATTCTCTCAGTTCTCCCATATATTTTTAGTCTTACATTTATTATTAGTTCAGACAAACATTGTTCTATGAGCCCTAACATCAACAGTGCAAATAAATGAGGCAAGTGGTTACTGTCAGGTTATTAGTCTTACTATAACTATCACTTAATAGCTAAAAGAACATGTAGCCCCTTAATTGAATTGTGAAACCCCACTCTTTCAAATGCGGGGTATTTTGATATTTTGATTATGGTGAGGGGATAATAAAGGCCTCTTAAAAAGCATCAGAACCCCAGAACCAAAGATTAGAGATATTTGTCATTGTTGTGACAATCAGACCCTTCATTTGAAAGACCAGGATTACAGCTTTCAAAGTTTATATATGTATTGTGGGGGACAACATAGAAGATTCCCCACCCCCCTGTTATTGTTCCATATGCTTATGGTTCTGACACACTGTTCAGCAGATAACCCCTGGTGCCAATTGGACGTAGGTACTATGTCCCACAGTACTATGCCCAGCCTACTGTGTTGACGTAGTACCTCCGTGTAATAGGTGGTTCTTTACAGGATCTGTTTATGCAGAAACAATCAAAATGATAACCTATTTTATTATAGTTATTTGTTTTTATTTTAATAGAGTATAAATGTATCATAAGTTTTATGCTATGATGTGTAGCTCTACACAGGAAGTTAATTATCATAAGTGGATAAATAAATCAATGAAATTTAAAAAATATAGGTAACAATTGCTACAACGATATTGTAATAATGGGTAACTAGTGAGAGAAATTGTATAACCCACAACATATAGGATAAGCGAATGGAAAACTAGTATATGAGAGGAATCTGTACTCGTACTGATCACTATAAGGCTTAACCGCAGATAATATATAAGTGCAACAGTGCCTTTAGGAGGTTGGTAAGTACGATACTCATAATTGTGTTTAGTAGATGATACGGTACCGTAGTTCTTGGTTGAAGTCTTTAGAGGAAACGCTGAGATACACAAACAGCACCGGAACAGGTAAGTGCTGATATCCGCAGTTCAGGGAAGGAATCAGTGAGAGACTGATCCGCTCACGGACACGCTGCAATCCAGAAGGTACAGCTGAGAGCAAAAACAATGTAGCAACATACAAAGCAACAAAACAATTTTAAACAAGGTGGCAATCCTGAATGATTGGAACTGAAATAACTTTAGAAAACGAATAAAGTTAGAGCAAAGCACATAAGGCTCAGGAACTTATTAGAATAGTACACAATAGTACTAGCAACAATACCAACCAATTTGGGGAGTGATTAGAGTCCATTTATAGGGATGGACAGGCATGCAGAACCTGCCCCTAATTAAAGGTACAGGAACCTGACAGAACCCCCCACACAAGGAACCCCTCAGGGGTTCATTGGGACGGTCTATCCGGATTTCTCAGATGAAAAATCGAAACCAGACTGTCAGCTGACAAATTCGTGAAAGTTTCCCAGAAATCTTCATCATGTGAGTATCCCTTCCAGTGAATTAGATATTCTAAAATGTGTCCTCGCCTACGGGAATCCAATATTTCTGAAACCTCATACTCAGGTTCATCAGGAAGGTCATGTGGAGGTATGGGGAGAGGTCATCCCCTAAGATTCGTAAAAGTTTTCAGTAGGGATACATGTAATGTTGGATGGATACGAAGTGTTGGAGGTAACTTAGGAGTAACTTAAGAGTAACTTAAGAAAAGCACTCTGGTTGATAATGCAAGAATTTTCATATGGACCAATAAATAATGAAGTAAGCTTTTTAGATGGAGTATGGTGTTTAATATTTTTTGTGGATAACCATACCTTATCCCCTACGTTGTAGTTTGGGGGTTTACTGTGTCTTAAATCATAATATAATTTCTGACTTGATTGGGCTTCTAGAATATTAGACTTAAATTGTTCATGAGTATTAGAAAGCTTGTTCACAAGATCGTCAATGTTTAGGGAACTGCTTCTAATGTCAGGAAATGGGTGATATTTGGGATTATACCCATAGTTGGCATAAAAGGGAGAGTATGTAGTTGACAAGTTGGTAGAATTATTATAGGCAAACTCTGCATAAGGTAAGTACTCTGCCCACTTTTCTTGTTGGAAAGAACAGTGTGATTTTAAATACTGTTCTAACCATTGATTCACCCTCTCGGTTTGCCCATTGGTTTGGAGATGGAGGGCAGTAGAAAGTCTATGGGAAATGTTGAGTCTTTGACAAAGTTGATTCCAAAATCTTGAAGTGAATTGGCTACCTCTATCTGATGTAATAGAATTAGGTAACCCATGTAATTTTACTATATTGTTAAGGAACAATTGTGCTGTGAGGGAAGCTGTAGGAAGATCTTGAGTAGGGATGAAATTAGCCATTTTAGTCAGAAGATCTATAACAACGAGTATGGTAGTATAATTGGAAGCTCAACAATAAAGTCCATAGCTAAGTCACTCCATGGTCTATCAGGAACTTGCAGTGACATCAAATAACCATAAGGTTTTTTAAGAAGTGGTTTTGTCTGAATACAAACAGAACATGAATTAATATAATTCTTGAGGGATTCAGTATATATTTGGCCACCAGAAATTCCTTTGAAGAAGTTCCATAGTTTTCTTGGTTCCTGGATGAGCACTTAGTATAGTGTCATGAACCATTTGAAATACAGTAGGTTGTTCTGAAGTTGGTATATACAATAATTCATTATGATAATATAAGTCATCAGACTATTTATTTAACAGTTATATTGGGAGATCAATATCATTTTGTTGAGCATCACGTAACTGTTGTTGAAAAGTATTATTAAAAGTTCACTAGGTATGATGGTAGTGGGAGAGGTAACCACTGAAGGTGCTTCAGGGAGTCTGGAAAGCGCATCTGCCTTTCCATTTTTTGAACCAGGTTGATGTAATATAACATAATGGAATCTGGAGAAATATAAACTCCATCTTACTTGTCTTGCAGACAATGTACGGTTGGTCTTTAAATACTCAAGATTTTTATGATCTGTATACATAATAATTGGAGTAAAAGTACATTTCAAGAGGTGTCTCTAGTGTTCTAAAGATGTTTTAATAGCTAAGAGATCTTTTTCCCCTATGGGGTAATTTAATTCAGCTGGGGACATAGATCTAGAGAAGAAGGCAAATGGATTTAATGGGTGTTCAAGAGATAATCTCTGACATAAAACAGCTCCAACAGCATAGTTAGAAGCATCCACTTCTAAAGTGTATTGCAGGTTGGGATCAGGAAAGTGAAGATTAGGGGCTGTAGTGAACTTTTGTTTGAGTAACTCAAAAGATAATTGTGCTTCGTGTGACCAATGAAACTTAGTTTTTTTCCCAGTCAACCGTGTTAAAGGTTTAACGATGGTGGAAAACCCTTTAATAAACTTTCTATAAAAATTAGAAAATCCTAGAAATTTTTGTACTTGCTGTCTAGAGGTTGGTTTTGGCCAATTGGTAATGGTAGATACCTTATTGTCCTCCATTAAAATACCATAGGGACTAATTTGGTAACCTAAAAAAGAAATGTCAGTTGTATGAAATGTACATTTTTCTGGTTTTGTGAATAAATAATTTTCTTTTAACATTTTTAGAACAGTTCTGACATGTTTTATGTGTTGTTCCAGTGTTTCAGATCAGTGGGATCAGGTAGAGATCAGGGCATGGGCGGTGTCAGGTAGGAGGGTAATCCCTACACTACTTACAAGCTAATTGATTAACCCCTTCACTGCCAGGAATTTAAAAAGTGTGGTGCATAGCTGCATGTCTGTTGTTTCTGATCAAAGGGGAACCCAAATAAGCTTTTGCAACCATTTGTCTTATGAATGCAGTAGCTGTGAGTAAATCATTTAAGTGAGAAACCCAAAGTTTGCGAAAAAGTTAACAATTTTTATTTATGTGGCATTAAATATACCAAAACAGACCTAGATCAATACCTCTGGTTGTCTACTTTCAATATATATAGAGAAATAAAAAACCTCTATTTCTGTTTAAACAAAGTGATAGCAAAAATGCTAAAAATTCTCAGTTACCTTGGGCAAGTTTTTCTCTCAAATTCTCACTCAGTAGTGAAGAGATTAAAAGAACAGCCTCACCTCTTTAAAGATGGGTCACTTGCCTTGTGTTAGTGCATATTTTGGGGTGCAGGGGTCCCTTTTAACGCTCAGATCACTGTAAAAGGCATGAAGTATACAGGTGATTGCTCTTTCTATGGCAATCAGCTGCTATTTAAAGGGGCATGAAGCCACTCATTTCATTATAGGCAATATCCTGTGTGTTTTATGCTGTCTTTAGGAGTTAGGGGCACCTTTGCGTCCACTATCCCCCATCCAGTAAATACATTAGGTAGGGGATTATTTTTTTGTGCTCCACTTGTAATCTAGGCCTAATTAAACATTGTAAAGTCAGTCCTCACTTATTGATAGGTTATAATCATAGTTAAACACTTTATTAAATATGAATATTGCATAAATATGATTTTTCATGTTTTCAACTACTTGACTGCAAAGGGATCCAATGCAATTTGTCTATATTATATATGTCTATATTTGTATACATATGTGTATATGTGTCTGTAAATACATATATACACATCTAAATACTTAAACACATATGTACACACATATAAACATGCAATTTTTAAAAAATTATTATTATTAGATAGTCTTATTATGATTGTAACTATACTACTAAAAATAATTTTGATGTGTTTTGTGCAGCTTTTTTGTCCGGTGTAACAGTGAACCAGAGCTGTGATGTCACGCTATGCCAACGCATGTTAAATTTAATTGCTCCTAGAGCGAATGTGTTTACTTTCAACTTCCGATGCGCGCAAATATCCGTGATGAAACCCCTTTTTGCTTGAGCGCAACAGTGCAACACTTGTAATCTAGCACTCTGAGGGGCCAATTCCCTAAACCTCGCCAGATTAGACGTGGTTTTTCACGTTGACCCTCGCAGGGGATGCCATGGTGGAATTGTTGTAAAAAAGGGGCAGTCCTTGCGAGTGGTGCGATGGCTCCTATATAAAGTAATAGAGCTTGCTGGAAAGGGCCACCTTGGTCCATAGAACGAAGATAGCAAGGAGGGGACCTTTAAAAATTAAATTCTACAGCCAATATAAATCACATTACGCTGCTTTCTGCATATATGTGATATGTGTGAATAAATTTGTCTCACAAACTTTAGAGAAAAATAAAATAAAGGGAATGTAGCTCTATTCTTGTAAACAGCAAATATATATAACTTAATATACTCGCATGCACAAGGTGAGCATTTACTTTAGTAATTGAGATGAAAGTATGGACTATACCTCTATGAATGTTAATAATAATTCTTATGTGAGAAGCTTATAAAGCTTCTACTATATAAACAATGATTCGTTTATGATCAAAGAAAAAATGAGAAAAAATTCCTTTAAATTCAGGATATGAAATAAGTTGATAAAGTTCAAATCTTAGTAAAGTAATGTTCAAATAACTTTCCTTTAGTTTCACGCACTCACACAAACACTCTAAAATATATATACAATGATCCAACACACACGCAATATTGAGCAGCAAGGAGGAGGTTAATTCAGTGAAAATACAGCTCAGGTAAGTAATGACACTTAGCGTTATATTTGTAAACCTTAAACTTTGTATACAATACGATACCAATACCAGCGTGGTGATAAGACCAGATTTCCCCAGAAACGATGGTGAAGCGTGGAGAGCGGTATTAGCAGCAGAGTATATACTAAACCGGAGAATATTAGAAAGTGGCGTCCGGTAGCAGCATGTGTGAGTGCGGCTTCAGCTGTGAGTGATAGAGTTCCGGAAGCGTAGGAATATGATTAGAAGTAACGGTCCCAAAAAAGGAATCAGGAACGTAGTGCAGCAAACTTTGAGTACAATCAGCCTTCAAAAATTATTAAATACTTTAGACCTGAAAGGGAAAAATAAACTGCTTGAAATGAGCAATAGCAAAGGATGAGAGAATCCACTTTAATTTTCAGGCACTGAGTAATGGAGAAGCACTTCCTTAAATAGGAGGAAGTGCTGATAGTCAGAAAGTCTTAAAGGGATATCACATCCCCCCCTTCTCAGGGAATCACCCCCGGGGATTCCAGACCAGGTTTAAGGGGGTAACGATGATGGAATGACTTCACCAGACGAGGGGCATGAACTTCCGAATGAAGATGCCAGGAATCATCCTCTGGACCATAACCCTTCCATCTGATGAGATATTCTAATCTTTGTCGTCGAATCCTAGAATCCAATATAGATTCAACTTCAAATTCCTCTGGAAGATCCACTGAGATAGGAGGTGGAAGATCAACTGTCGTACGTGTCATTGAATCAAAAGGTTTTAGTAATGAAATATGAAAAGTGGGATGAAACTTGTAGTCCTTGGGTAACGTGAGCTTGACCACATTGGGATTTATTACCTGCTCCACAGGGTAAGGTCCCAGAAATTGGTTAGCCAATTTCTTGCTAGGGACCTGAAGTTTGAGGTTTTTAGTAGAGAGTAATACTAGGTCACCTATTTTATATTCAGGTCCAATTGAATGTTTCCGATCATAGTATTTCTTTTGGTATTCCTTAGCTTCGGCTAGATGTTTTTTCAATACTCTTAATCGATCTTGAAGCTTGGAAGAAAAATCTAAAGCTGAAGGGGAATTTACTGTTTTGTGGGACAAGGTTATAGTATTAGGATGGTACCCATAAGTTGCGAAGAAGGGGGATGTTTTGGTTGAGGAACAGAATGAATTATTATGAGTAAATTCAGCCATAGGAAGGTAAATTAGCCAGTCATCTTGTAAATGTGAAATATAAGAACGTAAAAAGTGTTCAATAGTCTGGTTGAGTCTTTCTGTCAAGCCATTTGTCTGAGGATGAAAAGCAGTAGTGTAGCGATGATCAATTTTCAGTAATTTACACAAAGATCTCCAGAACGAAGAGGTGAATTGGGTACCCCTGTCAGTAATAATATTAGAGGGTAAACCATGTAGTCTTACAACCTGATCAAGAAATACTTTAGCTGTAGTCATGGCAGTTGGTAATCCCTTAAGTGGAATAAAATGAGCCAGTCTTGTTAAATGGTCGACTACTACCATGATAGTGTTATATTGTTGTGATGCAGGTAACTCAACTATAAAATCCATGGCAATAGTACTCCATGGTTTATCTGGAATGGGCAGAGGTCTAAGTAACCCTATGGGTTTTTTATGTTCAATTTTATTTCTAGCACAATTCTCACACCTAGAGACATAATCATAAATGTATTTATTCATTCCTGGCCACCAAAACTTACGACGGGTAAGTTCAATGGTTTTCTGTATCCCTGGGTGACCAGATATGGTGTCATCATGGGTATGTGTGAGAATGGAAGATCTTATTTTCTCAGGTATGTATAACTTTTCTTCATGATAAAAAAGACCTGTAGTAGGATCTTTGGAACAATTTTGTAATGGTATTGAATCATGTTTTAGAGCGTTGTAAATCTCTTCTTCTAAAGGTGTTAAAGTACCTATTATCTTTTCTGGTGGAATAGTGAAGTTAGGTTGTTCATGTGGAAGTAACTCATAAATACGTGAAAGTGCATCTGCCTTTGTGTTTTGACTCCCAGGTTTATAAGTTATTAGAAAGTTAAAGCGATCTAGAAAGAGTGACCATCTTGCTTGCCTTGCTGTTAAAGTCTTATTCTTTTTTAAGTATTCTAAATTTTTATGATCAGTATATATAAGGAATGGAATTACTGATCCTTCTAGTAGGTGTCTCCATTGTTCTAGAGAACACTTAATAGCAAGGAGTTCTTTGTCTCCAACACTATAGTTAGCTTCAGCACAAGTCAACGTTCTTGAATAGAACGCAATGGGATGAACTTCACCTGTCTCCTTATTTTGTTGGGAAAGAACAGCCCCTATGCCTGTATTAGATGCATCAACTTCCAACAGGAACTGTTGATCAAATTTAGGCAGTGTTAGTATTGGAGCTGTTGTGAACATTTCCTTAAGACTATCAAAAGTCTTCTGGGCTTGTTCAGACCACTTAAAGCGCTGTTTTATGCTAGTTAATTGTGTTAATGGTTTTATCACTGAGGAGAAGTTTTTTATAAATTTACGGTAATAATTTGCGAAACCAATAAATCGCTGTAATGCTTTTACTGTAGTGGGTTTAGGCCAGTCTTTAATAGCGGATACTTTTTCAGGATCCATTTCTATTTTGTTTGGGGTAATTATATAACCCAAAAATTTTATTTTTGAGACATGAAAAACACATTTTTCTAGCTTAGCATATAACTTATGCTCCTTGAGTCGAGTAAGAACCCACCTAACATGTTTTTCATGTTCTATGGGAGATTTCGAATAAATCAGAATATCATCTAGATATATGATGACACAGATATCCATTAGATCATGAAAAATCTCGTTGATAAAATGTTGGAAGGTTGCGGGAGCATTGCTCAAACCAAAGGGCATTACGTTATACTGGAAAAGACCATAGCGGTTTCTGAACGCGGTTTTCCATTCGTGCCCTTCCTTTATGCGAATAAGATTATAAGCGCCCTTTAGATCTAATTTCGAGTAGATCGTGGCCTCATTTAATCTTTCGAGTAACTCTGGTATGAGAGGTAAAGGATACCTATTTTTAATTGTTATTTCATTCAATGCCCTGTAGTCTATAATGGGTCTTATTGTCCCATCTTTGTTGCGTACTAAAAATAATCCTGCAGCAGCAGGGGATGTTGAGTGTGAGATGAACCCTTTTCGCAAGTTTTCATCTAAATATGATCTTAGATATAACAATTCTTCTTGCGAAAGAGGGTAAATCTTACCATGTGGTATCTGAGATCCCGGTATTAAATCAATGGGACAGTCAAATTCCCTATGTGGTGGGAGGTTTTCTGCCTCCTTGAGGTCAAATACCTCTGCCAGGTCCTGATAAATTTGTGGTAGCTCATGTTCTATAGTAGAGATTACCTGATAGGGAAAACAAGTCTTTGTACAATAATCAGAGTCAAATTTTATTTGTTGTGATGACCAGTCAATATGAGGATTATGTATTTGTAACCAGTTAAAACCTAAGATAATAATATGCATGTAGATAGGTATGAGGTCAAAAGTAATATATTCAGAATGTCCTTGGTCAGTTGTTATGAGTAAAGGGATTGTCTGATGAGTAATGGGGCCCTGTTGTATAATAGAACCATCAATAAGTTTAACAGAAACAGGATGTGTCTTGACAACAGTTGGAATTTTATTGAGCTTAACATATGCTATGTCTATATAGTTTCCTGACGCCCCAGAATCAATCGAAGCGTTAGAGCGCACGTTTTTCTGATCCCACTGTAAAGAAAAAGTGAGAGTGAGATGGGGGTTTTGAGAAATGTGAAAAATATTGTTTTTGAAACTACCCTTACCCTTTTTCTGTCTCAATAGAGATGGACAATTTGTGACGGAGTGGTCTTTTTGTCCACAATAAAGACAGAGATTTTCTAATCTACGTCTAATTTTTTCCTCTGGGGTTAGAGGACCCCTTATAGTTCCAATTTCCATAGGAACCTGGTTTGAAACAGCTTTTTCCATGGTTGTAAAACAGGGATATGAACGTCTGGGCACAACTTCATAGGAAGCTTTTTCAGCCTTTCTTTCACGTAACCTTCGGTCCAAGGTGGTACTTAATTTCATCAACCCATTCAGTGTGTCAGGCATCTCTAATCGTGACAATTCATCTTTAAGGGATTCAGAGAGACCCAATCTGAATTGATTCTTTAAACTGATCTCGTTCCATTGAGAGTCATCTATCCACATTTGAAATTCAGTAATATATTCTTCAATGTTTCTTTTCCCTTGTTTCATAGATCTTAATTTATTTTCAGCTGTTATTTGAGTGTGGGAATCCTCATATAAGGCAGTCATAGCTAAAAAAAATTCCTCAAGCGAATCCAATATTGAATGTTCACTTTCAAAAAATCTATTGGCCCAGGAGCGTGGCTCCCCCTGTAGGAAGGAAATAGTGGTACAGACCTTTATCCTTTCACTATGATATGTTTTAGGTCTAAGTGAGAAAAGAAGTTTACATGCACTTTTAAAATCCCTGAATTCGCTGCGTTTGCCAGAAAATGGTTGTGGGTATTGTATGTGAGGTTCAGCAATTCCTGCTTCTTTCCCTGACATACAATCTTTTATTATGGTTTTGAGAGCTTTATTTTCAGTTTGTACCTCTGTTAATGCTCTAGCAAGATATTCTAATTTCTGATGAATATTAGAAAATTCACTTTTAATTTCATTAGGATCCATATTCCAAAAATTAAAAAAAAAAAACTTTCTTTTTATGGCCTGAAAATTCTGTGATATGTGTGAATAAATTTGTCTCACAAACTTTAGAGAAAAATAAAATAAAGGGAATGTAGCTCTATTCTTGTAAACAGCAAATATATATAACTTAATATACTCGCATGCACAAGGTGAGCATTTACTTTAGTAATTGAGATGAAAGTATGGACTATACCTCTATGAATGTTAATAATAATTCTTATGTGAGAAGCTTATAAAGCTTCTACTATATAAACAATGATTCGTTTATGATCAAAGAAAAAATGAGAAAAAATTCCTTTAAATTCAGGATATGAAATAAGTTGATAAAGTTCAAATCTTAGTAAAGTAATGTTCAAATAACTTTCCTTTAGTTTCACGCACTCACACAAACACTCTAAAATATATATACAATGATCCAACACACACGCAATATTGAGCAGCAAGGAGGAGGTTAATTCAGTGAAAATACAGCTCAGGTAAGTAATGACACTTAGCGTTATATTTGTAAACCTTAAACTTTGTATACAATACGATACCAATACCAGCGTGGTGATAAGACCAGATTTCCCCAGAAACGATGGTGAAGCGTGGAGAGCGGTATTAGCAGCAGAGTATATACTAAACCGGAGAATATTAG
The DNA here is from genome assembly GCF_027579735.1 of Bombina bombina. Lineage (NCBI taxonomy): Eukaryota > Metazoa > Chordata > Amphibia > Anura > Bombinatoridae > Bombina > Bombina bombina. The sequence goes on from NC_069508.1 coordinate 67,873,403, forward strand.
AAAGTGGCGTCCGGTAGCAGCATGTGTGAGTGCGGCTTCAGCTGTGAGTGATAGAGTTCCGGAAGCGTAGGAATATGATTAGAAGTAACGGTCCCAAAAAAGGAATCAGGAACGTAGTGCAGCAAACTTTGAGTACAATCAGCCTTCAAAAATTATTAAATACTTTAGACCTGAAAGGGAAAAATAAACTGCTTGAAATGAGCAATAGCAAAGGATGAGAGAATCCACTTTAATTTTCAGGCACTGAGTAATGGAGAAGCACTTCCTTAAATAGGAGGAAGTGCTGATAGTCAGAAAGTCTTAAAGGGATATCACAATATATCATCTTACAATCACTTCTATTTTTATATGCATGTGTTTTAATATTAGGGAATTAAATATTTTGAGTGTTTTGAGAACAGCTTGCCATCTTGGTGAGAAAAAACTGAGAGGTCTGCAGTGCGAAAATCTTTACAAAATTACACTGGGATTTAATAGACAATTTCATATACTGTACGTCTCTGGAACTACCATGTTCAGGTCATTTTCTCGCCAAAACAACAATTTTGCTTTGTGTTTTGTACTTAGTAGTACAAATTTCTATGTTTTTTCTGCACATCCATAATAATTAAATTACAATTTACACTGTGAATATTTAATACATTTTACATTTTTCACAAAATACAATTTTTGGTGAAGAATTTTGTTACCATTTTTGATGAACCTTAAATGGAAAGTCTTGTCAAAATCTCATTACTCAGATAGGGCATGAAATTTTAAAGAGCTTTCCCAATTTACTTTAATCATCAAATTTTGACAGTTTTTCACAGTTAGACAATGTTAGTTCATGTGTGTCATATAGATAACATTGTTCTTACTCCCATGGAGTTATTAGAGAGGCTTAGATACAAGGTAATCACAGAGGTAAAAAGTATATTAGTATTATGCAAAACTGGGAAATGGGTATTATTTATCTTTTTAAACTATGAAAACTATGAAATAAAAAAAAAATTCCGGAATATTTTTATGTGAATGGTTCAATTATTCATTTTGTATGATTTTTAAATGACAAATTTTTATTGTGCATCTTTGTAATGTATTAATCTTCTTTCCATATAAAAATGTAGTTCACGCCCCTATTTTCAGGGTAAAAAGGGGTTTAACCGAATTCCACCAGGGAAATAGAAGGGTTTGCAAGCATTCTTATAGAATCTCACCAGCCCAGAGAGCTTTAGAGAATCAGCTCCTGAGTTTCTTTCACTTTTTTATTGACATAATCAACAAGATTTATATAATAAATTCTCAAGACATGATCATACTTCCCAACATTTTGGCGTTTTCTGGGCGTTTTGTTTGAGTGCAATGAAGGGTTTGGCGATATAAAAATGTTAAATATAACATCAAACTATAAAATTATTAATTGCACCTATCATGAATTAAAGGGATATTAAACATCTTGATATTGTAATATAAATGCTTATTTATGGAACCACCATGTTGTAAGTAAAGGGGTGATCACAATCTATTGTTTGATAATTTTCTGCATGTTAACTGCTTTAGATTAACACAATCAGACATTTTCATTGTTTAATTGCATAATTTTTTCATTATTGTTGAAATTCTATTGGCTGATTTGAATAGCCAATAGAATTTCAGTAGCTTTCATCCTATTGGCTGATTTGAACAGCCAATAGGATTTCAGTAGCCCTCATACTATTGGCTGATTTGAATTTCAAAAAGCAAATCAGCCAATAGAAATTCAAGGGATGCTATTTTGAAAAGGCTCTCTTGCATTGAAGAATCAGTATACAACGGCGACTGTATAAAGAGGATGCTCCGTGCCGGATGTCTTCAGGATGGAGCCGCTCCATGCCGCCGGGATGAAGATAGAAGACGCCTCCTGGATGAAGATAGAAGATGCCGCCTGGATGGATGAAGACCTCGCTGCCTGGATGAAGACTTCTCGCCGCCTGGATGAGGATGGATGTCCTGTTTTCAAAAAATGTAAGTGGATCTTCGGGGGTTAGTGTTAGGTTTTATTAAACTTTTTTTGGGTGTGTTTTTTTTTTAGATTAGGGTTTGGGCTTGTCTTAAAAGAGCTAAATGTCCTTTTAAGGGCACGAAAAAGAGCTGAATGCCCTTTTAAGGGCAATGCCCATACAAATGCCCTTTTCAGGGCAATGGGTAGCTTAAGTTTTTTTTACAGTTTTTTAGTTTGGGGGGTTGGTTGGGTGGTGAGTTTTACTGTTGGGGGTTCTTTGTATTTTTATTTCAGGGAAAAGAGCTGATTTCTTTAGGGCAATGCCCTACAAAAGGCCCTTTTAAGGGCTATTGGTAGTTTATTGTAGGCTAGGTTTTTTTTTATTTTGGGGGGGCTATTAGATTCGATGTAATTGTTTTTATTTTGGATAATTTCATTTGTTATTTTTCGCAATTTAGTATTTTTTTATTTTTTGTAATTTAGTATTTTATATTTTTTGTAATTTAGTATTTTTTTTTTTTAACTATATATTTAATTTTTTTAGTAGTGTTAGTTTTTTTAATGAGTAATTTAATTTATTTAATTGATAGTTATTTTAATTTTAGTCTAATAGTTATTAGGTTAATTTATAGTTTAAACTTAGTTTTTTTAAATTTCACAGGTAAGTTTTTATTTATTTTAAGATAGGGATCTTGTAATTGTTATTTAAAGTAATGTGGGAGGCCAGAAGTTTATGGGTTAATTACTTTATTTAGTGGTGGCGATGTCGGGGAGCGGCGGAATAGGGGTTAATATCTTTGTTATAGTGTGGTCGATGTTGGGGTGCAGGGGAATAGGGGTTAATAACTTTAGTATAGTGGCAACGATGTTGGGGAACGGCGGAATAAGGGTTAGTAAATTTTATTAGTGGCGGCAATGTCAGGAACGGCATATTAGGGGTTAATAACGTTAAAATAGTGTTTGCGATGCGGGAGGACCTCAGTTTAGGGGTTAATAGATAGTTTATGGGTGTTAGTGTACTTTGTAACAGTTTTGTTGCGTAAAACTCATAACTACTGGTCTTAGGTTGCGAAACGAATCGTGTCGGTATAGGGTGTAACGCAAGCTTTTTAGCCTCACCGCAAAACTTGTAATAGCAGCGCTATGGAAATCCCACACAAATACTGCATTTTTTTTAATGTGGGACTGACGTTGCGTTACAGGCTAAAACACTTGCGGTACAGCTATACCGACAAGACTCGTAATGGCTGTGTTGCTGTTTTAACGCTGAAATGGCCATTTTTTTCAGCATTAAAACACGAATGCAAAACTCGTAATCTAGGTGATAGAAAGTATGGCACCTTCTTGAAGGGAATAACTTCTCTCTCGGTTTGGGAGGGATCAGGGAGGTGGGAGGAGACAGGGGTATCCTACACTGCAGAAAATAAATAAATATATATATATATATATATATATATATTTAAATACCCTAAAACTTAATCATGGCAGATTCTCTGCCTGTACCTAAGATGGTGGTGAACAGTGGGGGTGAGGGAAGGAAGACAGCTGTTTAGGAGAGATCAGGTAGGGATCAGGAGGTGGGAGGTGTCAGCTGATATTTTTTTATACTACAGTAGGGTGACCATATTACCACTTTAAAAAGGTACACATATGAAAAATACATATGTCAGGGCCGTTTTCAGGGCTGTTTAAAGAAATGTTTTGTGTAAGAACCCTGACATATGTATTTTTCATATGTGTCCCTTTTTAAAGTGGCAATACGGTCACCCTATACTACAGGTAAACTTAACCTTACAAGCTGCCTGATTAACCCCCTCACTGCTGAGAATTTCAGAAGTTTGGTGCACAGCTGCAATTACGGCCTTCTAATAACCAAAAAGCAATGACAAAGCCATGCATGCCTGCTATTTCTGAATAAAGGGGATACCAGAGAAGCTTTTACAACCATTTGTGTTATCACTGCACATGTGGTATGTAAAAAATTTCAATGAGAAACCCAAAGTTTGTGGCAACCTCCCCCCCCCAAAAAAACAATAAAAAAACAATACTATGTGAGGTTTTGCATACAAATTCAAACTGTTTGAAATAGAGCCCTATACTGGAAACATATGCAAACAGTTGCATTTTTAGAGGGGATACTGTAGCACATTTATTCGCACTACCAAAACCATACTTTCCAGATGCTTTGAATTTATTTTTAATTTAAAGGGACTTTCTACTCCAGAATTTTTATTTTTTAAAAAGATAGATCATACCTTTGTTTTACCCATTCCCCATTTTTGCATAACTAACACTGTTATATAAATACTCTTTTTACCACTGTTGTTACCTTGTTTCGGAGCCTCTGCAGACTTGCATTTTAGCCAATCAGTGCTGACTCATAAATAACTTCACGGGAGTAAGCGCAGTGTTTTCTATATGGCACACAGGAACTAGCGCTATCTAGCTGTTTTAAAACTGTCAAAATGCACTGAGATTAAAGGAGGCCTTCAAGAGCTTATAAATTAGCATATGAGCCTACTTAGGTTTAGCTTTCAACAAAGAATACCAAGAGAACAAAGCAAATTTGATGATAAAAGTTAATTGGAGGGGGGGTTTAAAATTGCATGCCCTATCTGAATCATGAAAGTTTAATTTTAACTAGACTGTCCCTTTAATGTCTTTTTTCCATGTCAAATACTCTATGCAGAGCATGGAGATAAGTAAAAGAGTGAGCTTTAAAAATAAATAAATAGGGATAGATAGTAAAAGTTCCCCTGTAATCTTCATATTATTATAATTTTCTTATCATTTTTTTATTTTTTAAACTGTATACTACAATGCAATGCTAATTTATAGGGCTTAATGAACATATTTCTTATATTTGCCTAATATGTTTCAGAATCAGAGAACCCCCCCATTGGATATCCACTTTAGAGCCATTAAACTTGAGCTTGTGAAATAAAATATTTAATTATGGGTAATAAAAAAAAAAAAAATGTCAATAAACTTTATTTATTTTCTTCCCCTTTCCTGTAATTTAACTCTGAAAAATGTTAGAAGTTCACACTCTAGTGACCCATTTATAACTGTCCCTAATTGGAGTCAGCGCAAAAGGAAAGATTGCTTTGTGGATACTTAAAAGTTACACTTATTTTTTTTTTTTCAATATTTAAGCAACTGATATAATAAAAACAAACAAACAAACACATCTGCATATTATTTTCAGGCTAATCTTTGCTTTGAATATATCATTTTATCTAAGTTACACTATAAGAAAAACGGGCTAGACATAATCTGGGTCACATCTGACCTCTGGCAATTACAGGCTCATTGCCTTGAAGCAATATCAAAAGGTCAGGGTTATAGGTCAATGTGTCACACCATGCCTTGTAAATATATCTTTGTGAAAATTATCAATAGAGGAGCCTAAGGCTTACTACAGTCACATATGTATCTGACACTTTGTAAAGGAAAATAGGGCACCCTCTTTGGAATATAACACTGTGTAAATGCATTAGCTGATTTTTTATTGGTTTGTATACAACATTATTATTACTACAGCTAGAAATTCCTCTTTATCACTTTGTATCAAGAGACTATTCCTATAGTTGTACGAATATCTAAACACATTATTATGCCAATATTTTTTTTTGGTGTTATTTTGTTTGCATGATATATAAAATAATAATATTTTGTACTAGTTAGATGTATAAAAAAATCTGGTTAATAAAGTCTGAATTTTATAAATAAAGTAAAACAAAGTGGTGACAATGTTGGTATATCCAAAGATAAAATGTAAAAACAAACAATGTATATAAATCTAAATTAAAGGGATACTAAATCCAATTTTTTTATTTAAAGGGACACTCAAGTCAAAATTAAACTTCATGATTCAGATACAGCATGTTATTTTAAACAACTTTCCAATTTACTTCCATTAACAAAATGTGCACAGTCTTTTAATATTTACACTTTTTGAGTCACCAGCTCCTACTGAGCATGTGCAAGAATTCACAGCATATACGTATATGCATTTGTGATTGTCTGATGGCTGTTACATGGTACAGGGGGAGTGGAAATAGATTTAACTTTGCAATTTATTTAAAAAAAATCTACTACTCATTTGAAGTTCAGACTAAGTGCTATTGCATTGTTTTCTTATCACGCATTTGTTGATTATGCAAATCTATTTTATTGACTGGTCCTTTAATGATTCAGATAGAGCATGCAATTATAAGCAACGTTTTATTTACTCCTATTATAATTTTTTCTTTGTTCTCTTGGTATCTTTAGTTGAAAAGCAGGAATGTAAGCTAAGGAGCCAGCCCATTTTTAGTTCACCAGCTAGGTAGTGCTTGGTGTACCTTTACATTTAGCCACCAATCAGCAAGCACTACCCAGGTGCTGAACAAAAAACGAGCCGGCTCCTATGATTTACAGTCCTGCTTCTCAAATAAAGATACCAAGAGAATGAAGAAAAAATGATAATAGGAGTAAATTAGAAAGTTCCTTAAAATTGCATGCTCTATCTGAATCATGAAAGAATAAATGTGGGTTTAGTATCCCTTTAATGGTAATCTTCATGACATTTCACAACCTGGTCATTGTACAATTGATATTTTTGATTCCAGTGATGCTATAATGTACTACTAAAAAGAGATGATGCTCTGTTAAAAAAATACTTTGCTCTTACACCCTGGTACTAAGTAAGCCCTGATAGGTACAGTATATGGCCTCTGAATATTAAAACAAGTTGATTTATTTGCTGAAAGTCTTATAGGGTGAATACTCCCCTTAAATAAGTTCCTCCTTCCAAGCTGAGTCCTCTTAAGTACTATTTGGAGCTAGGTAAAGTAAACTGCAGCTAAGCTTTAATATTAGTATCAGTTATTTTGCACTGATAAAGAAGGCTTGACCCCTCTCTGAAGTACATGTCTAGTCTAAATACCATTGGCCAGCCACCCTCAGACCATAGTAGTGGCCTTTCCTTTGACCTTTCAAGTGATTTCAACATATAGGCCTCTAGTTATCAAGCCGTCAACCTCAAATACGCTGGAATTCCGCAGCGTATTTGTGGCGAGGCTGATTTGCCTTAGTTATCAAAGGCTAGAGACCGGCAAAAGTAGAATTTTGTGACGTAAGCTTCGATCCGCCGGACTCAGTCCGACACAGATCGATTCTTACGTCACTTCAGATGTTCCGAACACAAGTTCGGCACAATCTGACTACTTTTGCTAGTTATCAAAAAACTAGCAGGTACACTCGGCACTTTTCCGGCCCAATGTACCTGGTTTTCAATCCGCCGCCCTGGAGGTGGCGGTTCCCATAGGAATCAATGGGAGTCTGACCATAGCGAAAGTTCATGTTCGCTTCTGCCCGATATCCCATTGATTCCTATGGGAGATGTCTGCACCTAACACCCTAACATGTACCCCGAGTCTAAACACCCCTAATCTGTCCCCCCCTACACCACCGCAACTAAATAAATGTATTACCCCCTAAACCGCCGCTCCCGGACCCCGCCACAACCTACATTATACATATTAACCCCTAATCTGCCGCCCCCTACACTGCCGCAACTAAAAAAAGTTATTCCCCCCTAAACCGCCGCTCCCGGAGCCCACCGCCACTCTAATAAACTGATTAACCCCTAAACCGCCGCTCCCGGACCCCGCCGCCACTCTAATAAACTGATTAACCCCTAAACCGCCGCTCCCGGACCCCGCCGCCACTATAATAAATATGTTAACCCCTAAACCGCCGCTCCCAGACCCCGCCGCAACTATAATAAAATTATTAGTTATTAATAGTTATTATTAATAACTATTTAATAGCTATTGTACCTAGTTAAAATAAATTGAAATTTGCCTGTAAAATAAAAATAAATCCTAAGATAGCTACAATATAATTATTATTTATATTGTAGCTATATTAGAGTTTATTTTAAAGGTAAGTATTTAATTTTAAATAGGATTAATTTAGTTAATAAGAGTTATAATATTTAGATGTATTTAATTAATATTTAAGTTAAGGGGGGTGTTAGGGTTAGACTTAGGTTTAGGGGTTAATAATGTTATTATAGTGGCGGCGGTGTGGGGGGGGCAGGATAGGGGTTAATCCATTTATTATAGGTGGCGACGGTGTAGGGGGGCAGGATAGGGGTTAATTAATTTATTATAGGTGGCGACGGTGTAGGGGGGGGCAGATTAGGGGTTAATAAGTTTAATATAGGTGGCGGCGGGGTCCAGGAGCGGCGGTTTAGGGGTTAAACAATTTATTTAGTTGCGGCGTGGTCCGGGATCGACAGGATAGGGGTTAATAAATTTATTATAGGTGGCGGCGGTATAGGGGGGGCAGGATAGGGGTTACTAGGTATAATGTAGGTGGCGGTGGGCTCCGGGAGCGGCGGTTTAGGGGTTAATACTTTTATTATAGTTGTGATGGGGTCTAGGAGTGGCGGTTTAGGGGTTAATAACTTTATTTAGTTGCGGGGGGCTCCGGGGGCGCCGGTATAGGGGGTAGAACAGTGTAGTTTAGTGTGGGTGCTTAGTGACAGCTTATCAATAAAGCTGGGAAAAAGCCAAAGAGCACCGAGATCGGATGAGTGATAACTATCACAGTCCGCTGCTCATCGCCCCATACTTGGTGCACGGCTTTTTGACAGCTTTATTGATAACTTTGGCAAGCGTATTCAGGTCAGCGGCGGCGATGGTAGGCGAGCTTAGGCGGGCGTATTGGGGCCGGCGATGGCAGGTAAGTAGACACGTTGATAACTAGAGGCCATAGGCCCCCTTTGTATATTTGGGAAGAATAACACTGGGATTTCCCAGTGGATTTATGGACTGTTGCTGACTCTTAAAGGGATACTAACCTCACATTTTTTCTTTCATGATTCAGATAGAGCATGCAAATTTAAGCAACTTTCTAATTTACTCCTACTATCAATTTTTCTTTGTTCTCATGTTATCTTGATTTGAAAAAGCAGTAATAAAAGGTTAGGAGCTGGCCCATTTTTAGCTCAGCACCTTGGTAGAGCTTGCTGATTGGTTTGCTACATTTAGCCACAAATCAGCAAGTGCTAACCAGGTGCTGAACAAAAAATGGTCCGGCTCTAAAGCTTACAGTACTGCTTTTTCAAATCAAGATAGCATGAGAACAAAGAAAAATTGTTAATAGGAGTAAATTAGAAAGGTGCTTAAAATATCATGTTCTATCTGAATCATGAAAGAAAAAAATTGGGTTTAGTATCCCTTTAAAGGAAACCTTCACCATACAGACTAATCCTACTGAAGCAGGTAGAATAGTGCTTTTGGGTTCTTAATGTTGATGATCTTTATATGTGATAGTGGTGGGGATACTCAGTTGGTATATATGCTTCTATATCTTCCTGTATCTTTTTTAAGCCTTTGTCACGTTATTTCTATAAATAAACGATACTCTTCATTAGAATGTTTGGTATTTGAACTTTTCTCAATGGTTTCTCGATGATCAGAGGGCCCTGATATGCCTGAAAATCCTGTAGAATATATTAAGGTTACAAGATGTGAAGTCTTTAAAGTTACATTTGTTTGCAGAAGGTTAAAGGGACACTAAACCCAAATTTGTTCTTTCATGATTCAGATAGAGCATGCAATTTTAAAGGGACAGTCTACACCAGAATTGTTATTGTTTAAAAAGATAGATAATCCCTTTATAACCCATTCCCCAGTTTTGCATAACCAACACAGTTATATTAATATATGTTTAATCTCTGTGATTACCTTGTATCTAAGCTTCTGCAGACTGCCCTCTTATCTCAGTGCTTTTGACAGACATGAAGTTTAGCCAATCAGTGCAGACTCCTAAATAACTCCACAGGAGTGAGCACAATGTTATCTATATGACAAACATGAACTAGTACTGTCTAACTGTGAATTTTTTTCAAAATGCTCTAAGCTAAGAGGCGGATTTTTTAACAGTTTAGAAATCAGTTTGAGCCTACCTAGGTTTAGCTTTTCAAAAATACCACCAAGGAAACAAAGCAAATGTAATGATAAAAGTCAAATGGAAAGTTGTTTTAAATTGCATGCCCTATATGAATCATGAAAGTAGACTGTCCCTTTAGGCAACTTTCTAATTTATTCCTATTATCAATTTTTCTTCGTTCTCTTGCTATCTTTATTTAAAAAGCAGGAATGTGATGCATAGGAGCCGGCCCATTTTTGGTTGAGAACCTGGGTTATGCTTGCTTATTGGTGGGTAAATGTAAGCCTCCAATAAGCAAGCACTATCCATGGTGCTGAACCTAAAATGGGCTGACTGCTAAGATTTACATTCCTGCTTTTAAAATAAAGATAGCAAGAGAACAAAGAAAAATTGATAATAGGAGTAAAATAGAAAGTTGCTTTAAATTTCATGCTCTATCTGAATCATTAAAGAAAAAAATGGGTTCAGTGTCTCTTTATGCTGGCTTTAGAGGAAAACTCTCATAACATGCTTGATGCGTTTATTATTATTATTATTATTATCGGTTATTTGTAGAGCGCCAACAGATTCCGCAGCGCTATTAACAAAGGCAGAGTACAATAAAACAGTTATAGGGATCAAATGAGTAGAGGGCCCTGCCAAGAGTTGCACTGTTGTAGTCAGCTCTTGAGAAGGTGATCAACAAACAGCTGGACTCTTAAGCTTACATGCTAAGGGGGTTCAGGGGATAGTAATGGAGGAGAGGAACTGGTATAAAGTAAGGTTAGCGTAGGTTGTATGCATCCCTGAACAGTAGAGTCTTTAGGGAGCACTTGAAGCTTTTAAAACTAGAAGAGAGTCTTGTGGAGCGAGGTAGAGAGTTCCACAAGATGGGAGCCAGTCTGGAAAAGTCCTGTAAACGGGAGTGTGATGAGGTGACAAGAGAGGAGGAGAGTAGGAGGTTGTGATCAGAGTAAAGGGGACGGGAGGGAGAGTATCTGGAGACAAGGTCTGAGATATAGGGGCAGCAGTGCAGTTGAGGGCTTTGTATGTCAGAGTGAGAATTTTGTGTTTGATCCTCGAGGCAAGAGGAAGCCAGTGAAGAGATTGGCAGAGAGGTGCAGCAGATGAAAAACGACGTGTAAGGAAGATGAGTCTGGCAGAGGCATTCATTAGGGATTGTAAAGGAGCTAGGCGGCAGGTGGGGAGACCAGAGAGGACAGAGTTGCAGTAATCGAGGCGGGAGAGGATGAGAGAGTGGATTAAAATCTTAGTTGTGTCTTGGTAAGGAAGTGTCTAATTTTAGAGATGTTTTTAAGGTGGAAGCGGCAGGCTTTAGCCAAAGACTGAATGTCAGGAGTGAAAGAAAGATCTGAGTCAAATGTGACCCCGAGACATCGGGCATGCGGGGTGGGGTAATGATGGAGTTGTCGACAGTTATAGAGAGATTGGGGGTGGAGAGTTTAGAAGAAGGGGGGGAAATAAGGAGCTCAGTTTTGGAGAGATTTAGCTTGAGGTAGTGAGAGGACATCCAGTTGGAGATGTGAGAAAGACAGTTAGTGACACGGATTAGCAAGGAAGGAGAAAGGTCTGGTGCAGAGAAGTAGATTTGGGTGTCATCGGAATACAAATGATATTGTAAACCGTGGAACTTTATTAGGGAACCTAGTGATGACGTGTAGATTTACTTGTTTTTCTCCTTTGTATTTGTTTGCCAAACAGATCAAGTAAGTTACCTGATTAAGGCAGTTTTATTGTGCTACTTAGATTATAAAGTGACAGTTAAATCAAAATTATGTGATCCTAGACAGAACATGCAATTTAAAACAACTTTTCAATTTGTTTTATTAAATTTGCTTTGTTCTCTTTTTGTATACTTTGTTGAAGAGTATACCTAGGTTGGCTCATAGCAGTAGTGTGCATGCATCTATAGTACGCTATGGCAGCCATGTACTGCCTTAAACTTTATATAAAATTTCTATCAACGTTCTTGCAAACACTGCTTTGTTTTCTTGGCATCCTTTGAGCCCAGATAATTTTACTCTGCAACAAAGGATACCAAGAGAACAAAGCAAATGTGATAATTTAGGCAATTTGATTTCTGAGAAATACTATTCAATTAGTGAAAAAATTAATTAGGTATATCTACCTTAGATGCGTCTAACCAGAGTTGTGATATAATACCAAATGTTTATGTTTCCTTTTACCATTCAATTCACTCCAAAAGGAGAGCGCAGTCTGTGCAGAAAAATGACTCCAAATAGTGCAATATTGTATATAATAAATGATATTTATTAACACAGCAATATGCCAAATACTCACAGTATCTGGCAGTTAAAACTTCACATCAAGGTATGTTTAAAAACTTTCATAGAACACCGAGTTCATATGCAGCTAGCACACGCTTGAGGAAACAGACCGACGATGAACCCGATCGGTGTGTGACGTCAACACCCGACAACAGCTAATTCTGTTCCAGCTGTGCTAGCACACACGGACTCTCAGGAACAATGCCTCCTTTTACCATTGTTATTCTTTGAAATATCCTTTAGACAAGAAAAAAGATTGTAAAATAGGTCATTGTTTTCTAAGGTCAATACAGCTTACTTAATTAATAAGTAGATATTATTTTTGTGATTGCTTTTGTTCACTTAGCATTTGCTATCCATGGTCTAAGGTGAACTCTTGATTCTGGGGCCCATATATCAAGCTCTGTATGGTGCTTGAAGGGCCGTGTTTCCTGCGAGCCTTCAGACTCGCCAGAAACACCAGTTATGAAGCAGCAGTCTAAAGACCGCTGCTCCATAACCTGTCCGCCTGCTCTGAGGAGGCGGACAGAGATTGCGTGAAATAAACCCGATCGAATACGATCGGGTTGATTGACACCCTCTGATAGCGGCCGATTGGCCACCAATCTGCAGGGGGCCGCGTTGCACCAGCAGTTCACAAGAGCTGCTGGTGCAATGCTGAATGCGGAGAGCGTATTGCTCTCCACATTCAGCGATGTCTGTTGGACATGATCCACTGACAGACATTTCATAAATAGGCCCCAGTGACTCTACATTCTACATGTACTCTTTCTAATATACCTTATGAAGGTAATTGTTTTGTTTAGTTCTTTTGTTTGGTGGTTAATTGCTGTCTTATACTGATGGTAAGAATATTAAAGGACCAGTCAACACATTAGATTTGCATAATCAACAAATGCAAGATAACAAGACAATGCAATAGCACTTAGTCTGAACTTCAAATGAGTAGTAGATTTTTTTATAACAAATTTCAAAGTTATGTATATTTCCACTCCCCTTGTACCATGTGATAGCAATCAGCCAATCACAAATGCATATACGTATAGTCTGTGAATTCTTGCAAATGCTCAGTAGGATCTAGTGACTCAAAAAATGTAAATATAAAATACTGTGCACATTTTATTTAATGGAAGTAAATTGGAAAGTTGTTTCAAATCACATGCTGTATCTGAATCATGAAAATTGAATTTAACCTGAGTGTCCCTTTAAATACATAAACCTGAAATCATTCCTAATAGGGTGTTACACGATGAGAGAAGGTGTATATATTAGCAGGTGGTTATAGGGAGCAATTCCTCCCTGTTACTAAGGAATTAAACCTCGTGGGTCAATCACAGCTGTTCCCTACTCATAGAAAGTTCTTAAAAATCTTAAGAAAATTTTGTAATAAAACTTCACAGATTACTATATAGCGCATCTGCACATTATTCCACTGAAAATCTCAGCTGTCAGTGTTTCCATTGAATCAAGGGATTTAGGGTAGGAATATGCAAATGACCATTTTGATTCCAGTATCCATTTTAAACATGCATACCCAAATGCCAGTGCATACTTTGGGTAGCTTTGAACCCTAGCAGGGTTAGGATAGTACAGCAAGAGAAATCGTAGGTGGATACTTGTTTCAGTCTTGTTAAAACTCATTAGCATATGATCTGAACCAGTCTCAAAACATATTATTAGGAGTCACAAGATGGGTATAGTGATACACAACATATTGTATAGAACATTTTTACATTTCTGTAAAACAATCCCAAAAGGTCTTGATATTCAAAAATGTCCTTCTAATTTTTCCCTTTAGGCTAGAACTTTTATCAAGACGCATGGCTTTCAAATCATGCAGATTCTTTTGAAAATAGGATTGTTTATTCTTTCTCCAATGTTATTTATTTTTGAAGGTCCTTGTAGAGCTTTTTAGGCTGTGCTTCACAAATCTATAGATCTGGGAGTACGCTATCCTGTTGTCAGTTGTTTAGTGTTATGCCTCTATCCTTGAAGCATGTTGGTACTTTTCCAATAACGGACCGCCTCTCTTTTGGTGAATACAGAATGCCAGCAGATGGCGCTATAGAGTTTTGGTCCATTCATGAAAAAAATGCAGATCCTCTGGCATCCAACCCAAGGGAACCTTGGGGAATGACGTTAACGGACCAAAACTCTTTGTTTTTGTCCTTCGTTAACATGGAAAGTGTCGAGATGACTCACTTGTGTCTAGTATGACTCCTGAGTATAGTTTTGTAGAGTTTCATTTCTTGTTTGTGACTTCCCTTTGCATTGGTTAGTGCTCCAAGGATCGTTATTATAATTGCAACATCTCCTGTAGCAAAGAGCAGGTCATAGCATATATCTGAAAAATAATGTCAGGAAAAAAAAAATCTTTAAATTATTATTATTCACATGCTAAAATATATGCAATACCATTTTTTTTTTATTTTTTTTTTACAAAATTGTGCCTTCAGCAAATTGCTCAGGGCTTTCCAAAATCATGATATCTATACTGTGGCAAAAAAAACCTTCAAAATAAGTTCATCACCCTGTTTTGGTATCTTATTAGCCATAAATAATGAAAGACTATACATTACTAGAGCAAGAATGCTGCAGATCATGAGAAACTGAGAATCAAACAGCATTCCCGTTGTTCACAATATGCAGAAAATGCAGAACTAATTGAAAGAACACACAGTAAATTAACTACTTAAGTGGCCAAAATATCAAGATACAGTGTCCAAAAGCCCTGCAATAAGTCTTACTTATAATTTGCACACCATCTACAAATCTGCAAGGACAGAGCTATCTCCTCATCAGATTTTTTTATGAGTAAAGTTATGGTTATGGCAGAAATGACACCTCTCCTGTGTCAAAATCTTTCTTTGCCTGATTGTTCCATACTGAATCATTGCTGCTGGAAATGCATAATTAACTTTGAATCTTTGCCTACACAAATAAAAGTGATACCTCCAATCTCTCCAGAGGAAGGTCTGCTGCATCCATCACATCCAGGAGAGGGAATACTTTTAAATTCATTTGACAGAAAGAAATTTCTGCAAACCGGAAAAAGACTAATTACTCATAAACATCACTTCAGTAAAGATCATTGAATGGCATCATGGATTCATGCATCACAATGCAAGCTGGTACCACCTCCGAAAGAAAATGGTCTAGACCAGGGATGGGGAACCTTGGCCCTCCAGATGTTTCAGAACTACATTTCCCATGATGCTCAACTGGACTTCAGAGTGCCTAAACATCATGGGTAATGTGGTTCTGAAACATCAGGAGTGCCAAGGTTCCCCATCCCTGGTCTAGACTGTTACATAGAATGAGTACTTGTGTACTAGTCCGAATTGCTCTATGCCTCTTCTCTCCAGATCACTTGAAAACTTATTTGAACATGACATAGTTGTGTTTCTGCAGTTAATATTTCTTTCTGTTACTTTTGCATGTATATGTCTTTAGTAGTCCAAATGGAAATGCTCTAGATCCAGATAGAGCATACAGGCCATTTTCCCAATGGGCCAAGGACAGTTGTTTTTCTGGTTCATTTAGGATTAACTGAAAAAATGTGCTATACAAAACACTTGAACTTCCCTTTAATGGTGGACAGAGCCAACCCCGGTCCCTCCTCCACTGTTTTGACCCAAACTTGTTTGTATGGCGGCGCTGTCTGCCTAGGAACACTGGTCCAGTAATTAGTGAATCTTCCACGGGTTCATCCTCTGTATGTTTCACCTCAAATAGAAAGACCAGGAATATCGTAATAGAGTTGGACCAAGGAATCACAATGTTTGGAAAGTACTCATGGGTTATGCATGAACAAGAATTATTTTATTGAAGAAAACAGTATCAAGAAAATCTTATAAATTCCAGTTTAATAAAATATAGATAAAACACTCTTAAAAACAATAAGATGCTCCTTAAGACTGTATTACACTATTCCTGGTCTTTCTATTTGAGTCAAAACCATACTGAGGGTGATCCCGTGGAATATTCACTAATCACTGGATCTGTGTTCCCAGGAGGACAACGTCCCATACAAACAAGTACTGGTTTATTTGCCTGAGCCCTGCCAAGGCCAGCTCTCTCCTAACTCTTAATGCCTTGCTGTGTCTGTGAGCCAGACCAGGTCTGTTAAATCGTCCCCTGCAGAGCTTTTCCTCTGATGGATTTGCATTCAGCACAGGATTAGTCTGTGACAGCTTAAGGCATCCTTACACCTGGATAGGTAAAGAGTATGCATTGATTATTGCATTATTGCATATAAAAATAGCACTGTTGGGGGCGGAGCCTGACCACGCAGGAAGATGGTCGCACATTAGGAGGGCTCCTGCATCCTAATCTGACAAAAAGCCTTTTATGTAGTATTTATACCTTAATTACTAATCCTAAACAGCCTGGTATTCATATGGGACTATAATTGCTATATGGCTGCGAGATCGGCTTAATAGTGGGAGCTGCTGTTATACACTACTCAGTGCCGGACTCCCACGTGGAGGACTCATCTGACCTTACAGGCCTCACTTACCGCTGAGCTACGATTCTCCTGACACCAAAGGACCAGCTACTACGGACATCCTATCCGGCCATCGGATTACCGTTGTTCCGGTGTGTTAGATAAGTGTCGGGAGAATACCGGACCTCACGGAGAGCTTCTACTCTGCAGAACGCCTTAAGGCCTGAACGGCGTTTGCTCGATTCCCCTTCAGGGGACCTGCCGCAGTAAAAACAAGGAGGGCTACACATCACACTGACTGCTTCCATCTGACCTAACCACGGACCTCAGTTATATCGGAGGCATAGGAAGGGGTAAGCAAGAGGAGTCGGTATTATATTGACTTACAGTGGATCGCATTGCTATTAACACAGAAGTGCTTAAGCTGCAGGACCTGTCAGTGTTATTATCTTTCCTATTATTAGCTTGGGGCAATAAGTTTTCCACATTCTTTAGGGCACAGATCTGCTTTAACAGTATAATTGCATGTAAAAAAAAAAAAAAAAAAGACCTATAAATCCTGAAGAAGTATAATTTGTGAGGCAACAAGCAAGACAGGCTACAGCCTTATAAGCATATCGCCCTCACTGGGCATCAGAGACTTTCTGCCTAAAGAGACATTCTGATTGTAGATACTCAAGCCCCTGCAAAACCATACTGAAAATCTGAATTTAGTTGTATGGTGTGGACACTCATTAGGTAAAAAGCAAAGAAACAGTTTATACATTTGCAACCCCAACCAAAGCCCCACTGGGAAAGTTTATCTCAGGGCATGCCTAATAAAAGAGCAAGTAGAACAGAAAAAATAAATGCTCCTAAATCTATGAGCCATTACCTTAAGCCCATAGATTCAACTAAAGGTACAGCTGCAGGAGATATGGCGTGCTCCCAAGACAATTCAGCTAGCCCTATCCCAATGGATAAAATGTCGCAACCCCAGTTTATTACTAAGGAGGACATTTCACATCTATCATCTAAGACGGATATTCAAGGAGTCATGAATGAGATGAGGAGCTTATTTAACGACCTGAGAAAAGATTTTTCTGCATTGGAGTCAAGAGTTTCAGCAATAGAAAAAACTTCCAAAGATAATACATCCTCTTTACAGAAACAGTCAACTGATATCCAAAATCATGCGGATAATTTGCAATATCTCAACGACAAGTTAGAGGATATTGACAACAGGGGACGTAGAAACAACTTGCGCTTTAGGGGCGTCACTGAGGCGGTAGCCCCACAACACATCGAAGGCTATCTTCAAGCGCTTTTTAGAATCATTAAGGACTCTCCTTCATCACCGGATATCCCAATTGAACGGGCGCATAGAGCCCTTAGGCCTAAACCACCCAACAAAGCCCCCCCAAGGGATATAATCGTCAGATTTCTCAGTTTCAAGGACAAAGAGGAAATTCTTCAGGGAGCCAGGAGAAAGCACCCACTCACCCATGTAGGAGAAGAAATCCAGGTCTTCACAGACCTATCACCCATAACTCTTCAAAAGCGTAGAGACTTAAATCACATCACCTCTGTGCTGAGGAGCAACAAGGTTATCTACAGATGGGGTTTCCCAGTGTCTATAATTGCCTCAAATAACAACAAAACGGCCATTTTCAGGCCTGGCATGGACGAAAAGACTTTTTTTGAAAATTTATCAATACAAGTTCCTGCTTTGGGCAGGACTCTTGCAAGGGACATCTCACCATCCACTAGCCATGCTAGACAACATCCTGCAGAGGAGAGAAATGGGTAAAGTATGAGCTGATTCTTGATGATGATGTACTTGCTTCCACTAAAACTCTCAGGACTATTGTAATTGTTGCTCTCAATACTGGACTGCCACTTTTGAATGCATAATTTATTTTACTGTTACCCGTTGTTTCGACAGTTAATTGCTACACATTACTATTTCAATTACTCTATTGATCTATGTCATAATATTTTTAGGCTTACCAGTAAATGCTACCTCTAGCTCAATCTTAAGTTTACAACCACCTCAAATAATAAAAATACCACCCACTTTAGTCTGGATTGGCACATACTAGTCATAGATCTATTATTTAAGTTTAGTTTTCTGAATCAAGAGATAATTAAAACTCCAGACCGATACATATTTTATCATGTTGTATTTTACGCAAGGCAAGGGCTGGATATATATAGAGGATAGACTATATAACCTGTTATAACAGATGTATATTATGATTTTGTATGGTATACCAGCATATAGTAGTGATCTCCACCTACGTTAAGATTATTAGGGTAACACTGTCCCATTAAATAAAAAGTTATGTTAAATGGCAACTTACACCAGGTTGAAAACTGAAATGTACTACGAATATATATAAGTTTTTGTTTATAACTTACGTCAGTATAGGGGCTTTTCCCCCTTGTTAAGTGTTTATTGTTTGTTAGATAATTATATAGACGAGTGCTATTGGGGTCTCTTGAGTACCCTAGTTTCACTTTTGTACACTGTTTTGAGGCTACATATCTAACAAGGTACTTACTCTTGTCTAATCTGCATACTACTTTCTGTTTCTCCGTAACTTTCCCTCCCTCTCTGTAAATCTCCAATCCCTTATCTATCTCCTTTTTTTTTTTTTTTTTTTTTTTTTTCACTATGCAGCATAAATCCAGCATATTTGGGGACCACTCCATTAATCTTACCACGATTAATGCGAAGGGCCTTAATGACCCGGGTAAACGCTCTATTGCTTTTAAAGAATTGCATAAACTACATAGTCATATAATTCTCCTACAGGAGACTCATTTTAGGAGAGGTAAAGAACCTAAATGGCATAATATCCAGTTCCCTACCGCGTACTTCGCATCGGGACAAAACAAAAAAGGAGGGGTGGGTGTAGTCTTCCACAGATCGTTACCATTCATTTTGACACACATAGAAAAGGACCCAGAAGGGCGCTATATCATTCTGGTTGGCACTTTGTTTGGACACTATATCACACTAGCCTCGGTCTACTCACCTAGCCAAAAACAAGACTCCTTCTTTTATAGAGTCCGAGACTTGTTACTAGAACATACTAGAGGTATCACTTATCTAGCGGGAGATTTCAACATTGTTGCAGACCCTCTGGTTGATACCTCTAAAGGGGTTTCCTGTACATCCTCCACCATAATAACTCAGGTCAACAGTACCTTAATAAATTTAGCTTTACATGACGTCTGGCGCACAATGCATCCCACAGCCAGGGATTATTCTTTCTACTCCATACCACATAATAGCTACTCCAGGATTGACCATATATATACTGACTCTTGTGGCCTATCAATTACACATCGCAGCAACATTGGTCACATATCATGGTCTGATCACGCTCCGGTCTCCTGTGCAATCTTATGGCCAGACATCCCTATCACCCAAAACATTTGGAGACTGGATGAAACTCTATTAGATGATCCAATATTTCTATCCGACCTGCAGAAAATTATTCGGGAATACTTTACAACTAACACATTTCCATCTTCCTCTAAAGCTATCATCTGGGAAGCCCATAAAACTGTAATTAGGGGGGCCTTGATCAAACAAAAGGCATTTACCAACAGACAGTATAGGGCTAAATACATAGACCTACAGCATAAATTACACTCTCTGGAAACCAAACATAAAGAAACCCCGACATGCACAGAAATAACAAACCAACTAAGGCAGGCGAGACTAGATTTTCAAAAGCACCTAGCTGAGTCCCACCAAAAAAAAGCTTTATACCTAAAACAGTATTATTATGAGGGTGGCAACAAGCCGGGCAGAATCTTGGCGAGAACCCTTAGGAGAAGACAGCTTCGCTCATACATACATACTATCAGATCCAAAGATGGCCATACACTTCGCAGCAGCGTTCAAATTGCGAAGGAATTTCACGATTATTACCATTCTTTATATAACATACAAGACCCTACCTTAGCGTCCTCTCAAAGCGCAGGGGCTTCTACTCCAGATGATCTAATTAACTCATATCTGGGAGATATTAATCTCCCCTCCTTAACTAGAGAGGAATCCAATGCACTGGACGCCCCAATATCCGAAGAAGAGCTATTTGAGGCCATCAAGGGAAGCCCAGGAGGCAAAAGCCCAGGACCTGATGGGTTCTCATCAGTGTATTATAAAAAGTTTAAAGACATCCTAGCAGGCCCTCTCTTAGACCTATTTAATGATATTCGTGATGACCCCAATTTATCCCGCGTTCTTCTGGAAGCTCATATAACGGTACTACCTAAGCCAGGAAAAGCGGCAGACTCCCCGAGCCATTTCAGACCCATATCTTTAATTAACTCCGATATGAAAATATTAGCAAAGATCCTCGCAAATAGACTCAACAAGTACCTTCCATCTTTAATTTGCAATGATCAGGTGGGTTTTGTCCCAGGCCAAGAGGCCAGGGACAATACCATCAAAGTCACTCAACTAATTAACCATGCCAAAGTCTCGGGGTGCCCACTAGTCCTCTTCGCTACCGACGCGGAGAAGGCCTTTGATAGGGTCAGTTGGTCTTTTCTGCGTTGCGTCTTAGGGAAAATGGGGTTCGGGACACCCTTTGTAAATACGGTTTTGGCACTCTACTCGAATCCGAATGCAAAAATAAGAATCAATGGTACTCTATCGGAATCTTTCAATATTAGTAATGGGACCCGGCAGGGTTGCCCCCTGTCGCCATTACTGTTCGCACTAACTATTGAAGTACTGGCGCATAAAGTGAGACTAAATGAAAAAATCAAAGGCATGGTAGTAGGAGACAGAGAGCATAAGCAGGCATTATATGCCGATGATATTCTCTATACGTTAACTGATGCTTTAGAGTCTGTACCAGAGCTTTTAAAAGAAATTAGGGCATACGGAGAGGTTTCAAATTTTTCTCTTAACCTTAGTAAATCAGAACTGCTGAATATCAACACTAATCCTGAAGTGGTACTTCATTTACATCACAATTATAATATATCTGTAGCAAGTACTAAACTAAAATACTTGGGTATATATCTAACTCCTGATCACTCGGATCTGTTTAAACATAACTATATTCCTCTGAAGAATGATATTATGGCCGACCTCTCATCTTGGAGAGCAGGGACAGTTTCTTGGCTGGGCAGTGTAGGTGTTATTAAAATGAATGTTCTCCCTCGCATACTGTATCTGTTGCAGACTCTGCCCATTGCACTCCCTAAAAGCTATCTTACCCAATTGCAAAATTTGATTGAACAATTTGTTTGGGCCAACACCAAACCCAGATTACCCAAACGTACCATGTATCTTCCAAGAGATAGGGGGGGGCTAGGACTACCAGATATAGCTTCTTATAAACAAGCAGTAGGTTTGCAAAGAATTGTAGAATGGGCACAGAACCTAACCTCTAAGGCATGGCTCGATCTAGATAGACAGATCTTTAAATTAAATAATATGGGAACTCTCGCCTGGATTCCGCCCTCACAACGCCCTCCCGCAGTCACTAAATATCACTTGATAGAGGAGACACTTAACCCCTTAAGGACCAGCGACGTACCCTGTATGTCGCTGGCCTTTTTTTAGGACTTGATTGTTTTGTAGCGTGGTCTTGCCACCAGCGTGGAGACTGCTCTATTCCACAAAGCCTTCTGGAGGGAGGGCATTAATAGCGTGTTCTTGCTAGACTTGTGCTATTATGTCCTGAAAAAACCCTTAACGACCAGTGACATACAGGGTACATTGTGGTCATTAAGGGGTTAATATATGGGACAAGACCATGAACACATCCACGCATATCTCTACTAAACATTCCCCGTTATCCCCCATTTTTGAAAACCCTGAGCTTCCATATCACAATAGAGGAATATATAAACTTGCCCCATATAGAATTAAGGAGGGATCCGTTTTTGGAATAATAGTAAATGGGAAAATCACACCGCAAGCAGATCTAGTAAGAACATATCCCACAATTTTCTCCTCGTGGTTACACTATCGCCAGATGCACCACTTTATATTAAGTCATAAATATAAACAGGAACTAGGGAGAACACTTACGAATTTTGAAAAAATATGCGTAATGGACACTGCTCCCAGGCACTTGATATCCATAATGTATAGGTCATTAGTTCTCCGGGGCTCTGAGGCACTACCAACATACACAAAGCAATGGACAGCTGAGTTGGGCTTAGATTTTGACTCTGACCCCTGGTTGAGGGCCTTTAGATTAATTAAGAAATCATCAGTATCGTCAACAATTCAGGAACTACACATTAAATACTTGAGCAGATGGTACCTTACTCCTGTAAGGCTCCATAAGATATTTCCTACAATTAGCCCATTATGCTGGAGGGGGTGCGGGGAAAACGGATCAATTTTACACATCTGGTGGCATTGCCCCTGCATATTGTCTTTTTGGAAGGGAGTTATGAAAAAGATGGGGGAAATCCTAAATTTAGACATCCCATACACACCTGACATTTTGCTATTTCTGTCTTTACCTAAAACACAAAGTGCTGCACATCTCTCTCTTATACTGATAATGATTACCAGTGCAAAAAAATTAATCCCGAAAAAATGGAAATCTCAAAATCCTCCTACCCTGGGGGACTGGTACACCCAGGTGGAGGAAATCTTGAACCTAGAAAGGTACCACTACCTGAAAACCCATAACCTCGGTACATATGAAATGATACTAGCTTTATGGCGGGGCACAATTTAAATCAAATAGGATTATACCTACTCGGGTTGGTCGTTGATGGCTGTTTCCTTTTTTTTTTTTTTTTTTTTTTTTATTCCTTCCCTCTTTTCTTCCCTCTATTACCCTTCTCATCCCCAATTCCTTTTCTTCTTAAATACTTTCTATACCTTTGATTACATTGTCATTAGACTGGTACTATGATGATGTAACTTTACGTTTTGAAAAAATTATATAAAACTATGATTGCTCACTCCAAAGGTCAGTCCGGCGGACTGGGCGAAATATACTGCGAAGTGAAAATGTTTTGTATCTTTGCTGCTGTTATAAACTTTTCGTTCATGTACCTATTGTATTACTGCATTGATATGTCTTGTTTGTAACTATTCACTTCAATAAAGCCTTTAAAAAAAAAATAAAAAAAAAAAAATAGCACTGTTATTGGGTTTGCATGACACCTAGGGGCCCATTTATCAAAGGTCTTGCGGACCTGATCCGACACTGCGGATCAGGTCCGCAAGACCTCGCTAAATGCGGAGAGCAATACGCTCTCCACATTTAACATTGCACCAGCAGCTCACAAGAGCTGCTGGTGCAACGCCGCCCCCTGCTGACTCGCGGCCAATCGGCCGCCAGCAGGGAGCTGTCAATCAACCCGATCGTATTCGATCGGGTTGATTTCCGGCGGTTCCTGTCCGCCTGCTCAGAGCAGGCGGACAGGGTTATGAAGCAGCGGTCTTTAGACCGCTGCTTCATAACTTGTGTTTCTGGCGAGTCTGAAGACTCGCCAGAAACACGGCCCTTCAAGCTCCATACGGAGCTTGATAAATGGGCCTGCTAGTGTCTGCCTGCTTTCTGCATATTGCCCTCTTTGCATTATCACCTTGTATCTATCACTAGCATCAACATTTAACACGTTACTAGTAACTCCTTGGTATATATTACTTCCACAGCCTAGAAAAGAAGATTAACACATATTGATCTATTTATTGTGGATAGCAGCTGTCTCAATATTATGGAAAGTTGAGGCATACTGCAGAACCAGGTTTATTTGGTCAACAACATTCTACTCCCTCCCACAATTTTTTCCCTCAGTTCTTCCTGATATATTCCGTCATTAAAATTAGATAATACAGGCAGACAGATTGAGCTATCTCAGTGCAAGTTTATATTATACCCTTATTTTGACAGCCACAAAACCGATTATAGAAATAAAAAAAGATAGCGCCTCCCGAAACAGATGGTAATGTGTACATTAAAGAATTACTTACTGAGCATTTCCAAAAATTTTTAGAGGCTACTACATGATATTATTTCTCTGGCAACGAAATGTGCCTGTGGTTTTGCTGGTCAACCAACCTCAGGGAAGCAGCTTATATATGCAGAAGAACTTCTTCCAATGAAGGACTGACATAAACTTACCACTACCTTAAATCCTTTGTGTCAACTCAGCATTGGAGCCTGATTCCGGGCTAGATTACAAGTTGTGCACTAACATTGTCGCTGCATTGCATTATTGCGACCGCGCCTTTGCTCGTATTAGAAGTTGAAAATAAATGTTTGCGTGTCGAGTTACTGAAGACCTTGCATAAAGGGTTAGGACTAAAATAAAAGTTGCACTAAACACAACATAAATACATTAAGTGTTACACTCATAAATACTCTATCTAATAAAAATTATTTATATAAATATTATTTTTGTTTTATAAGGGTTGAAAGGTATATGAGATATCAAAAGGATTTACATTATCCAGAACCTTATGTCACCATTGTCTTGCAGTAATAGACATTGCAAAAAGACAAACTTAATTCTCTACAGTGTAAACACTATCGGCTAGATTTAGAGTTTTGCGGCCAAAGGGGTGCGTTAGCTACGAGTGCTTTTTTCCCCCCGCACCTTTTAAATACCGCTGGTATTTAGAGTTCACAGAAGGGCTGCGTTAGGCTCCAAAAAGGGAGCGTAGAGCATAATTTACCAACACTGCAACTCTAAATACCAGCGGTGCTTACGGACACGGCCAGCTTCAAAAACGTGCTCGTGCACGATTTCCCCATAGAAAACAATGGGGTCGTTTGAGCTGAAAAAAAACCTAACACCTGCAAAAAAGCAGCGTTCAGCTCCTAACGCAGCCCCATTGTTTCCTATGGGGAAACACTTCCTAAGTCTGCACCTAACACCCTAACATGTACCCCGAGTCTAAACACCCCTAACCTTACACTTATTAACCCCTAATCTGCCGCCCCCGCTATCGCTGACCCGTGCATATCATTATTAACCCCTAATCTGCCGCTCCGTACACCGCCGCAACCTACGTTATCCCTATGTACCCCTAATCTGCTGCCCCTAACACCGCCGACCCCTATATTATATTTATTAACCCCTAATCTGCCCCCCCCAAAGTTGCTGCTTCCTACCTACAATTATTAACCCCTAATCTGCCGACCGGACCTCACCGCTACTATAATAAAGTTATTAACCTCTAATCCGCCTCACTCCCGCCTCAATAACCCTATAATAAATAGTATTAACCCCTAATCTGCCCTCCCTAACATCACCGACACCTAACTTCAAGTATTAACCCCTAATCTGCCGACCGGACCTCGCCGCTACTCTATTAAATTTATTAACCCCTAAAGCTAAGTCTAACCCTAACCCTAACACCCCCCTAAGTTAAATATAATTTTTATCTAACGAAATAAATTAACTCTTATTAAATAAATGAATCCTATTTAAAGCTAAATACTTACCTGTCAAATAAACCCTAATATAGCTACAATATAAATAATAATTATATTGTAGCTATTTTCGGATTAATATTTATTTTACAGGCAACTTTGTAATTATTTTAACCAGGTACAATAGCTATTAAATAGTTAATAACTATTTAATAGCTACCTAGTTAAAATAATTACAAAATTACCTGTAAAATAAATCCTAACCTAAGTTAAGATTAAACCTAATACTACACTATCAATAAATTAATTACATACAAATACCTACAATTAACTACAATTAAATAAACTAACTAAAGTACAAAAAATAAAAAAAGAACTAAGTTTCAAAAAATAAAAAAATAATTTACAAACATTAGAAAAATATTACAACAATTTTAAGCTAATTACACCTACTCTAAGCCCCCTAATAAAATAACAAAGCCCCCCAAAATACCCTACCCTATTCTAAAATTAAAATAGAAAAGCTCTTTTACCTTACCAGCCCTTAACAGGGCCTTTTGCGGGGCATGCCCCAAAGAAAACAGCTCTTTTGCCTGTAAAAAAAAAACATACAATACCCCCCCCAACATTACAACCCACCACCCACATACCCCTAATCTAACCCAAACCCCCCTTAAATAAACCTAACACTAAGCCCCTGAAGATCTCCCTACCTTATCTTACCAGCTGAAGTCTTGGCCCAAGCGGGAGCTGAAGATGTCCATGATCCGGCTGAAGTCTTGATCCAAGCGGGAGCTGAAGAGGTCCATGATCCGGCTGAAGTCTTCTATCAAGCGGCATCTTCATTCTTCTTTCTTCCGGATCCATCTTCATCCTGCCGACGCGGAACATCCATCCTGGCCGACGACTTCCAGACAAATGACGGTTCCTTTAAGGGACGTCATCCAAGATGGCGTCCCTCGAATTCCGATTGGCTGATAGGATTCTATCAGCCAATCGGAATTAAGGTAGGAAAATTCTGATTGGCTGATGGAATCAGCCAATCAGATTCAAGTTCAATCCGATTGGCTGATTAAAAAAATTCCTTCTTGTAATAAATTTAATCTAGTTGTTTTCACAGCAGATAGCAATTTCTAAAGTCAGACAGTGTTTTCAATGTGTGTTTCCAATGATTACAATCCTAAAATTCTGCAGTCAATAACCCTCAAGCTCAAACTTGTTACTAGGGATGGGCAAATGTGTTTATATCCGAATTCGAATGTTAGAACGAATGTTATTGTAGAAATTCGATTTACATAATAGAATGTTGATAAGAACGAATATTCTTAAAAATTCGATTTTCGAATGTTATTTACAGTTTTCGAATGTCACATTCGAATTCGAATGTGACATTCGAATATCACATTTGAATTCGAATATTATATTTATAAAACACAATTGTAGACTAGAAACACTATTTTCGAATGTCACATTCGAATCGAATATCACATTCGAATCGAATGTCACATTCAAATTTGAATATTACATTTATAAAACACAGTATTAGACTAGAAATACTATTTCAAATTCGAATATGACATTCGAATTCAAATATTACATTTACTAAACACAGTTGTAGACTAGAAATACTATTTCAAATTTGAATGTCACATTCGAATTCGAATGTCACATTCGAATTCGAATATTACATTTCGAAATTGAATGAATACATAGCTAAACATTCTATTATTCGAACGAATATTTTCAAATTTTATTGAAAAATTCGAAAATGAAAATTCGAAAATAGAATTCGAAAAAAAAATTGAAAATAGTATTCTTTTTAAATTTCGAATTTTTATAAACATTCGCCCATCCCTACTTGTTACCTGCCAAAAAAATACAAAATCCTTATGTGCCTTTTTAATCTCCTGATTTTGAAACCAAATACTAAGGACCAGATAACAAGTGCAGCGTTAAATTACTGCGCGTAGCAATTAGCACTTATAAAATTAACCAGAGATCAAATCTCTGGTTAATGTTATAAATGTGCTCCAAATGCCACCAAAATACAGTCTAGTGTACTTTCTGGCAATCTTGTTCCATATATTCCTTGGATTAAAACCGTTTTTATATACAACATATGTTTTTATATATTCTTTATTGTCTGTATTTTTCACCCTATTTCTACGCTCCTTATCAATACAGTACTATGAGTTATTAATACAGTACTATGTGTTATTTCTACGCTCTTTAGTAATACAGTACTATGTGTTGTTTTTTGGCCATTATACACCCATATTGATAATCTCTTTGGGCCCAGCCCACCAGCACACTTAAAGGGACACTGAACCCTATTTTTTTATTTCATGATTCAGATAGAGCATGCAATTTAAGCAACTTTCTAATTTACTTCTATTATCAATTTTTCTTCATTCACTTGCTATCTTTATTTGAAAAAGAAGGCATATAAGCTAAGGAGCCAGCAAATTTTTGGTTCAGACAATGGACAGCACTTTTTTATTGGTGCTGTCCAATCAGCAAGGACAACCCAGGTTGTTCACCAAAAATGGGCCGGCATTTAAACTTACATTCTTGCTTTTCAAATAAACGCCCCAAGAGAATAAAGAAAAATTGATAATAGGAGTCAATTAGAGAGTTGCTTAAAATTGCATGCTCTATCTGAATCACGAAAGAAAAAATTTGGGTTCAGTGTCCCTTTAAGCCCCCTTTGGGTGGCGCACCTATGTCCCCACAATTTATTTATTCTTCTGTACGACCCTGTTAGGTGGTCATTTTTTATAGTGAATTTGTGTGCTTTGCTCTTCTGGCGCTGACTACTAACCATTTTTATTTTACTTTATTAAAAAATAAAGATAGCAGCATCTTTATTTTGTAATAAAATATTTGCACTAGGTAGTATTTTGGGGGTAAAGCTGGTGGGAGTGGGGTGTTAGGGAAAAAAACGGCACTGAAAAGTGTCTTTACATTGCAGTCTACGGGAACTGTGTGTTCCCAGTAAATATATATGTATATGCTTATATACATATATATTTATGTATTAATGTGTTTATATACACATGTTAACACTTAAAGGGACATGCCACCCACATTGTTTCTTTTATGATTTAGAAAGAGAATGCAATGTTAAACATCTTTCTAATTTACTTATATCATCTAATTTGTTTTATTCTCTTGATATTCTTTGATGAAAAGCATATCTAGATATGCTCACTAGCTGCTGATTGGTTGCTGCACATAGAAGCATCATGTGATTGGCTCACCATGTGCATTGCTTTTTCTTCAAATAAGGATATTTAAAAAATGAAGCAAAATAAATTATGGAATTAAAATGTAATGTTGTTTAAAGTTCTATTCTCTATCTGAATCATGAAAGAAAGATTTTGGGTTTAGTGGCCCTTTAAGAATATATTTACAGTATATAAGCATGTACATATATATTTAATATTGCTGCCATTGCTGCACGACTTAACCCCTTCGCTACGCTTAGGTTCTGATAGTCAGATTCCTGAAACTGTTTTTGTTGTAGAATAGTCATACAGTACAATCACATGGTATTCTTTGCATATTGATCCTATATTTTACAATTGTATTGATGAAGCTTACAATCCACTATTGAAATCATATGATCCAGTTCTGAAACAGTTCAATAAAAGTATGAATAACACAAACACTAAAGAAGAATCACATCAAGGTTCACTCAGCTTGGAAAACATTTTTTTTAAGGTTAAAAAGGTTCACACACACACAAAATTAAATACAATAAAAAATGATAATACACAGCATCACAAACAGTAATCCTGTGAATTTCATGCTAAAATCATTAAAGAACATATATCCCTCCAGGACTGATTCTGAAAGGGAGAGGTATATGAAATGAGACAAACCTATGGGACCCATTTCTTCCTACCTCAGTGATCGAAGAACACTAGTAGTGATATAGCTCTTCTTCAAGTTTGAAGAGATAACTCATTGGTAAGAGAAAAAACTCTTTCATTTCAATTTTAAGTCACTTTAAATATTATGCTGTATGGTGTAGGTAAACATTACTGCTGCCAAGTCATGAGATATTAGCCATAAAGAACACAAAAACCAAACCAGCTCTGATGTGATACCGTTTGTTGAAATATTGGCTTCTTGATTCTAACTATATTTTGTAAAAATTGTAGAACTACAATAAAATACAGATAAATATAAAAAAATACATTTATCGAGATCTCCTGAAAAAACATTAAAATATATGGATCCATATAAAAATACAAATAAACAATTGCAATTATATATCACAATATGACATAAAGAGAATAAATAAAAAGTGAAACAAAAATAGCCCCAAAAAACAAAGTCCTAATATGTTCTAAACAGGAAGAAATCTGATGTTCCACAAACATGTGAATTTCAGATATAAACAACCTAAAATTAAAAGTGCAATAGTGCAATTCTGATAAATAAAACCACTGTGCACAATAAAGAAAATAATTACTGAAAATAGCAATTATTATTATTATTATTATCGGTTATTTGTAGAGCGCCAACAGATTCCGAAGAGCTAATGTCCCATGAAGAGAATTTCTACGCGTTTCAGCCCTGACTTGGGCCTTTCTCAAGACTAACTCTCCTAGGCTCTCATACTACTATAAAAACCTTATATCCACTAATCAAATGTAAGTGGCAGTTGGTGCCAAAAAACGCACCAAAACATTTCTGTCACTGAAAGATTTATGTATAACACCCAGTCACCATAACTAGCTATCCTAGTTGACAATCAAACTGAAGCGTCAACCAATCACAGCTAGTCAATGTCATCTGGAACAGTGTCATCACTTCTTGTTGAGAAACTTCACTCCTGGTCAACATCGAAACAGTCTCACTTAGAATTTTAATCCAAACACATTTTCAGTGATATTTAGAAAGAAAGGGCATTTTACATCAATAAATGCTCACCTGAACATTTTTTAAATTTGGACTTGTTTTCACCTGTGGTAGAGACACAAATGGTAAGAAGACATTCAAGACTGTCTGGGGCATGGTTACAGTTTGCCCTCTGATTAATAATGCTTATTGTTTTAATTATGTACAAGAAGAAGGGAGTATAGCTAAAACTATTGATTTTTTTAGGCCACCAAGTTCTATATTAATGGCGTATATGTTTTTTGTATTCAAATTCAATTTTATATGAAAGTCAGCATATAAGTACTCAAGCAAATGTATAAAAATCAGTAAATGTATGCTTCATTTGCTTAATTCACATTTATGAAAGCAAAAAGATAAAGATCTAAAAATATGGACCCCAATGACATCACTAGTGACATCACATTTGACATAATAACATGACATGTAGGATCATCAATAATGTTGCAAGCAATATTTTTGGTGGTAACTATTTAATGAATAGATTACGAGTGGAGTGGTAGTTTGCGTTCCCACATTAACTTTGCTAGACGTAGGCTTTTTGCGTGCATCGGGTATCTCGCGTATTAAAGTTATAAGTAAAAAGTTTTCACAAGAGTGCTAACCGCCATGCGCAAAAAACGAAGTCTGAATATTGCGACCGTGTTAATGTATTCCCCTATAGACTTCAATGGAGCGCGAAAAGTAGAAAAAACACCTAACACTCTTAGCCGCGCGCAAACCCTATCGCATATTTTCAAGTGTGCGAACCCGATATATATTTGATGGTTTATCGGTACAATATATAGCTATATCTATATATATATATATATATATATATATATATATATATATATATATATATATATATATATATACTGTATATATGATTATATATAGGTATAGATAAATACAGATATATATAGGAATATCTATTTAAAAATACATAGAACATATTCCCCTATGTAAAGAACATTGGAATAGGAAATATTTATAGTAAATACATATTTAAACACTTGATTACATATGAATATTGTATAAATATGATTTACCATGTTTTAACCTTCTTGACTGCACAGGGCTCCAAAGCACTGATAACTATGTCTATATATGTATACATATGCATTTATGTTTTTATATTTGTTTATATGTCTTTAATTACATATATACATATATATTTTATTAGACAGTGTTAATAATAGAATTTTAAATGTATTTTTTATGTTTTTGTGCAACTTTTTTGTCTCACGTAATAGTTAACCAGAGCTCTGAAGTCACGCTATCCCGATGTGAGTTAACTGATACACAGTTTTTGGGAATACAGAAGCACTGTACTATAAAGATTCCATTATTTAGTCACCCGGTGTGACCGCAAAGCCCTTTTCCTCTATCTACACCCAGCCCAAGGAGTCCTTCATTGACACAAGGAAGGAGGGGGCACGAACCGAATCAACTACTTCTGAGGGTTTGAGATAAACTCACTGAGTTTAGATCCCTTGTGACACAAAGCGTCATCATATTGCAAGAAACTTGCTACATTCATCTGCAACTTTGTTAAGAATATTATCATATTGAGCGATTCTACACCTGACGCGAGTGACGTAATAGGAGTCACGTGTGGCTGGGAAAGAGCCGCATCCAGGTCACGGCTACAACCGCCAAAGCAGAGGATAGTTGGCAAGACCTTCACATCCGAGGAAACTACCTACCAGAAGGCAATACTCGAAGGTACATCTTGTCCCCTAACACGGAGCATACAACCATAAGATGACTGATGACTATCGGGTCTATGGTAGTGATCGAGATTTATTTCAGCAAGCCAGAACGCTTGTCTTTGCTTTTAAATTGACTTTAATTTTTTCATTTCCCTTGAGAGACTGAGTACTCCGTTTTACCGTTTAAGTTTTTGCTGCCACCTTTTAAGGTTTTTATTGTTTATTTGCGCAATTCACTGTTTAGCTTGTGTATGACCTAAGGGAGACGTCTCTTATCAGTTTACCATTTTATTCTATGTTATTAATTTCTCATCCAATCTGGATATTAAATTTATGGATTGAATTTAGCAGTTCACTTTATTGATTATTTCGTCCTGTCATCACAGTTTAAGTTTAGCATCCACATTACGCACATTGATTCACATACATTATTAGAGATATATATTGCATTTGATCCGTGTTTTTAGCGCTAACTCTTTCTTTTTACATAGGTAATTTCTTGTTTTTCTTTGAGGGGAATAACCGAGTTTAGCAGGATCTTAGCACCCTGTAGAGCTTCTTCTTTCTATTACCTATTTACTAAATATTAGACATGTGCACGGGTGAAACATTCGATTCGGTAAAATATTTTGGACTGAATATTCAGAAAAATTGGTTTTCAGAATATTCGGCTGCCATGTTATTTGGTATTAATTTCATTTTAAACTAAAGAATAAATATTTGTGAAACGTTTACATTTGTTTTCATAAAATGAATGTAAATGTTCCTATGCTACAGGTGAAAAAGTTCACCTGTAGCGTTATATACTTACCTATAGCACGATGGAGAGCCACGCTAATCCAACACTTGTTCACAGAGCCCTGAGCCTCGCTAATACGAGACTTAACGTGCTCTATATCACCTATAAGCATGACCCTGGGCTCTGTGAAGAAGTGCCGCAATTATCACGGCACTCCAATGTGCTAGAGTTAAACATTTTAACCCCTAAGGTAAGTTAAAGGAAACAAATGAATACTGACAAATTTCATTATTATTTCTTCATTTTCTTTCAGTATAGTTGGTGTATTTTTTTCGGTTATTCATTTCGTGAAAACAAAAGGAATATCTGTGTGCGATCACAAATTTGCATTTGTGACTAAACCAAATGCATATGTCTACTAGATATGTTCAAAGTGATGCATTTGATGGTAGCTAATCAAATGCAATATGTGTAATCTATGCCATTAAAAAAGTATATGTGTACTTTTTTTAATGGCTTCTATTACAATGTTATGCCAGCCCATTGGGATGAACTCTTTTTTTATAATAATTCCAATGAATATCCAATCAGTGTGTGTGTCATATGACACCCTTGAAGTCCAGCCCTTAGAAAGCCCTTAGGAAGCCTACGTAGAGAGTCGTGGGGTTTCTCTCTATGCCACAGTCCCGCATAAAGAGGAAATGAAGGGGGGTGGAGAAACATAAGACACCAAGGGGTCAATTAATTAATGTGCGATTGGACATGATACAATGTAGTGTATCATGTCCGCTGCACATCGATAAATGCAGACAGCATACGCTGTCGGCATGTATCATTGCACCCGCAGATCTTGTGAACTGCTGGTGCAATACCGCCCTCTGCAGATTCGCGGGTCAATCGGCCGCTAGCAGGGGGTGTCAATCAACCCGATCGTATTCGATCGGGTTGATTTCTGTCCGCCGCCTCAGAGCATGCGGACAGGTTATGGAGCAGCAGTCTTTAGACAGAGCTTGATAAATTGACCCCAAGTAGTATTACAAATCTTTTATTATAAAATATATATATAAACTTTTTAAAAAAAATAATTATGTGGCTTTGCTTGTACTTTTTTTCATTGCAGCATTCTTAAAGCCTGAAATTTACCATCACTAAGTATTTCAAAACTGTCTATCATAATGGAACCTCAGTATGAAAACAAACTATAGTAAAGTATTTTATATATAAAATTAAAAGAAATGGAAGTAAAAATGTAACTTTCAATATTCAATTAGGACATGCAGTTTTAAAAAGATCTCTAATTTACCTCTGCTATCAAATTTTCTTTTTTTTTTTTTTTGCCATCCCTTGTTGAAGAGCAGGCATAAATAGGCTAATTGGTGTGCATGTCTCTTGAGGACTATATGACAGCAGTGCTTGTAACATTTGTAACAATGTTATGCCTTTAATGCTTAAGACACGTGCGCAATCCTGACACTACCTAGGTATGCTCTTCAACAAAGTATACCAGGAATTTTGACTTTTATGTGACCTTTAAGTCTATTCAGTGAATTTACAAATGAGAAAAGCTAGCTTATTGACAAATTTTCCCTGTATTTACAGGACATGAGCATTTAGTGTATCACTGGATTTGCATAAAAAACATACCCTTAAGTGTTTTTAGTGCAATAAACCATATGGTTACTTTTCCTCCTATCGGTACTTTTCAATTTGGCCTAAGTTCTGAGGAAGACCTTCACTTCCAACCACAGTGGAAAATTCCACTGCCTCCTTCTCAGAAATAAAAATCAACCAGATCCCTAGGGGGGCATAAGCCTCTTCATTTACAGAACCGCTCAGCATGGACTGAGAATATTTACAACACCAGCTGGCCCACCCACTGATTCATTTTTTTATAGTACTGTTATTGCATTTTATTGTTTATAGCCTAAAGCATCAGTTAATTCAATTGCCTTAATCAGAAATTCGTTTTGGTGTGCCAAATTCCCCAAGTAGGAGGAATAGGGCCAAGGTATGTGAATATCCAGCTGAAAATGCAGGTCTTTTTAAAGAATATTGGCCAGATGTTACTCAATATGTATGTATGTGTATATTATATATTAATAATTTTTATATAGATAGATAGATATAGAGTATGATAGATAGATAGATAGATAGATATGATAGATAAAGATATACACACACATGTATGCAATAAAGGGGGTATTAGTGCACACACACAGATGTATGTAGAAATGTTTAATGGGCTGGGGGAAAAAACTGCTCGTATAAAATTATTTAAGCTTTTACAATGAAACACATATTATAGTCCTAGGTTATCCAGTCATTAGCTTATAAGGTATTTCAATAATGACTGGCCCTAACACTTAAACAATTCTGCCTTATGGACTGAATCATTGTCGCTTCTCATTGATATAGTATGTGAACATCTGACTTTGGGTGCCTAAAATAGTGGAAGATTGTCAGTCTTCCTACTTTACATACAAATCTTAAAACATAGGATTTAAATCCATGCTTGATGGTGCCGCTAACGAGACCAAATATCTTCACAAAACAAGGGGCTAGACTTATAAATGCTTATTGGGATGCAGAGCAGCAAGATCATGCTAAAAATGAATTGATACTTGTTTCACTTATGTTTTCCAACTTAAAACCAGTGGGTGTCCCTACCATTAACAAATATAGGGGTTCATTAACCTGTAAAAAAAGTTTATCTACAAAATTCACCATTAAAGTCTATAAGAATTTTTGTAGATAAATCCTTTGATACATTTTTCTACATCGATTCCATAGTTGTGTTAAATGGCCCAGTTGGGATTTCTCCCACGGTAAACAAGAATCGCTATCAATGCAGATAAACAAAAGGCATGGGCAAATATTTGTTATTCAGCATTCATTTACTAAACATATGCAGAATATGGCCACAGGCAACACTGTTTGGCTATTTTCAGCACCTAATTTATTAGTGTAAATGATAAAAGTCCTTTATGAAATGGAGGATATTAATATCATACTTTTATCTCCACCATAACTTTAATGAATATTGCTTTTGCCCTGGAAATTAGATTTACTTAGCAGCAAATCAAACCTATCTTCTGCTGATGATAGCTAATAAGCCTGGAACAGCTGTCCAGAAGTGGTTTTGATTTTTGTTCACCTATTCCATAAGGGGATTGCTGTGTTTAAACATGGTACCAGAAACAATAAGCATGAAATGTTATATATCTAATTTGCATATATTACCCAGAGTCATCTGGTGCATTGATAACAATGTATATAGGGTAGTTCTGGGGAACAGCAAGCGGGGATACTTGCATAGAAATGCTAAATAATAAACAATAATTACAACTGCAACACTTAGGAAACACGTTTTGAGAACAAGAGCTGACCATGGGATTTCAGGTTGTTCAGGGGCTTTTTTTTTGCTGAGAAGTGGTCATGGTGTTTGAATTTAAAAAAGATGAGATTGCTCCTATGAAGTATCCCATCTTAAGGTTGTGTCTCTTTATTTCAAAGCTGATAAGAATATATGGGTTTTTCTTTTATTTATCTTGCTTTTGCAAGTTCATATATTAGAGTCAGTGACAGATCTAAAACTTAAAATTTGGAGGGGTTAAGAAAGGTGGTGAAAAAGTTAAAAAGACGCAGCTTACATAATATATGTGGCCACTTGTCAGAGCACACACTTCCCTTCTCAGCTAAATGGGGTGCTACAAATGTATTTGGATGTAAATAGTGCCACTCAACCCCCCTGTGGAACCACCACTGGTAACAGTATAGTATTTCATAGAGGATGTATTGCCTTTGTTTACATTAATTTATTTTGTAAGGTTTTAAATGTGTTTTGTAATGTCAGTGGTGAAAACGGATGTGAAATAGAAGCGGCTCCATTTATTTTTTTTACACTAAATTCGCCACTGGCTGCTCTGAGGAGGAGCAGATATCGATCATTATGATTTCCACAATTTTCAATCTGCGAAGTTGCATTGAGCAAGATATTTGTTTCATGAAAAAACTTTATTGACTCTAGATCAGTGACTGTAGTGTCACACACTGTGACTTAGATGTCAATTGTATTATAGAGGCAAAGGGGATTTAATGGACGCAATTAGTTGTACTTGAAATATGTGCGAAAACGTGTTTGCATATATGAG
Organism: Bombina bombina; assembly: GCF_027579735.1. Classification (NCBI taxonomy): domain Eukaryota; kingdom Metazoa; phylum Chordata; class Amphibia; order Anura; family Bombinatoridae; genus Bombina; species Bombina bombina. The sequence continues at coordinate 67,910,899 of NC_069508.1, forward strand.
CACAAACACTTTAAAATGTTATATATACTTGTGTGGGTAGATGTGCACTAATAGCCCTTGTTTTGTGTACCTATTTAGTCTACTTATCAGCATTATCAAGTTTACTTAAATTCTGTTTTTTCGTTTAGGTGTAGTAAACAAACACTGACTGTCGTCCATTAACTTAAACATTCAACCCAGCTCAATAAGAAGTGTTATAAAGAGTTATCTGAAGCAGTAGGTGTTTTTGATAGTGTACTATGAGTATTATATAAAACCTGTTAATCCTGGTCAGTTTTAAAGGAAAATAAAGAATAATTCAGTAGGTTTGTTTTATAATTAGGACCAGACTATATTAAGACACCTTGTAAGTTGGTGACTGACTAAGTAGAGTATTGGCGTATAGTGTTACTAAGATCTCAATATTATTATAAAGGCATAAGTGACTTCATGCAGACAATGGGGGATATTTATCAAAGCGTCAATCTTGGTGCATTCGCCTGGGTCAATACGCTCGACCAGACATCGGCAGACATCGCTGATGTAAATCCACATACGATACCCTTATTTATTAAAAAAAACGTCAAAAACACACTCGTCAAGTACAGCACGATGAGCATCGTACTGTTGTTAACTAACAGTCATCAATGTCACGGTCATTCAGGTTTATCCTAACTTTATTTATACCATTTCATTACTGTCAATGAACAAGGACATTTCTCTAAAGCTAATCTTTTATTTTTCTTCTGTTAATGTCCAAGAAATAGATAGATTTATACCTGAACAAACAATATCTCATAGAAAGTTTTATTTTCTATTTATTTGTTACACAAAAATAATCTGTTATATGATACTTTCACATAAAGTAACGTGTATTTGTATTTCTAGAAGTCATGATATGCTTTTATCTCATGTTTTTTTTTATAAATGATTATTAATGCTAAAATGTATACATATATCTTTGCACATACTTGTATATACATATATATATATATATATATATATATATATGTGTGTGTGTGTTATGTCAGAAATCTTTTGCAAACATATTTACATGCCCCTAAATTCCTTTTTTTGTTCTAAACAATGTTTTCTTTCATATATCTGTGTTTATTTATACCACTATATGTATATAGTGTAAATTTATTTTTATTCTGAGTAGGAATAATTGCGAATATAACATGTAATCAGGGTATCATATGTATTTATTTGCAATCAATGGATATTTTAAGAGCTGAGCCAGTTTTCTTTCTGTACCTGTGTAACCCCTCCTGATTGCAATCTAGTTTTAAAAACCACCTCTACACAGGTGTTATAAAATGGGCTGGCATATAAGATGACATTTCTTACTGAAAAAGAAATTCAAGAGAAGGAAGAAATACACTGAAAATAGCATGACAGTAAAGAGGTGATTTTAATTTCTGCTGTATCTTATTCATGGCAGTTTAATGTTAGGTGGGCTATCCCATTAAGCTATCATCTTAAGATTATATTGAATCAAACATCAATTCAAATTTTAAAATCATTGCCTAAAATAATACACTGTGTGTCCTAATGTCAGCATCAATGTTTATCTTTAATACTAATTTCACATATACATACTTTCAAAGTATAATACACAATGTAACAAATGGCACTTACAAGTTCTGATGATTGATCAATGACACAAGTATCAAGCAATTTGATTCATTAGTGATAGTTTAAAATGTATATTTGAATCAGATTGGCTGATGTCATAAATCATGTGATTATGCATATTCCAATCAAAAGTGGTTGAAAAATTCACTAGTGTGTGGGTTGTTTAGGAGTTTGCGTCATAATTGGTGCGAAAAGTGTTGCGTCAAATTTGGTGCAACATGGATTAAACATGGTGCAAATAGATTTTAAAAAATAAAATAAAAAGGAAGTTAGCTATATTATGTTGTGCATTTATTTCATTTTTATCACTATATCTATTAGTGCGACAAGTTTAGGGCAAAACTTTTCAAAAAATTGGAGAAATAATATTGTCCCCTTGCTTTGTAATGAGAGACAAAGTTGTAACATAATCCATAAGTAGTAATGTATTTTTCATTTGTATCCCTATACCTACTAGTACACCAAATGTGGAACAATAATATTGTTTGATTTAGAAAGGGTATACAATCTTAATAAAGTTTCTAATTTACTTTTATTATGTAATTTACTTCATTCTCTTGCAGCATTGGACATAAGCTTTCTGTGTTTTCAGACTCCTATTGATTTCTATGGCATCCGTGGCCTCAAGGGTGGCGGATTAAAAAATAGGTACGCTGCGTCGGAATAGACGCGAGCATACCTTTTAAATGTTTGATAAATTGGGAAAATAGTCAAATAGAGTCGAATGTGAATTCGAAACATCTGTAATGATGCAAGCATCGATCTGCATCTGATTGAGATCGTGGGAGCGTATATTTCATCACACATTTCAACATTTGACGATCTTGACGCTTGGATAAATACAGTGGATCAATCTTGCGACAAATACGACACGGAATTCAAGCATATTTTTAGTTGACGCTTTTATAAATATCCCCCAGTTTGTGCTTCACTTTAAAATGTTGTATATGTTTGTATATATGTGTATTAATACTCAATTTTGTTTAGTTATTTTTTGTCATTCATATCACTGACAAGTGTAAGTTTAAATGGACATTGTAGTACAAAATGGAAATGCTCAAATTTATTAAAGCATATCATTTTAGCACTAGCGATCCTGCAGGTCTATGTGTTTAACCCCTGCTACAGCCTCTGCTGATTGTTTTCCATGTCTGCTTGGGACCAGCAGTTGTCTGTGGCTCAGAGTGGTACTGTAATTATGTTTTTAACCCTGTTGCTCAAATAAATACTTAAATACTTTAAATACTTAGGAACTGTGTATGCATTGTGATATGGATCTATATCTGTTCAAAAATAGATATATAGATTGATAGATTTATATATATATATATATATACTGTATATATATATATATATATATATATATATATATATATATACTGCTCTTTACTGGATTAATAATGTGTTCTTGTGCATGGTTCCTTTAAATATTGAGCAAACACCACAATAAGATTGCTTTCACACACTGGGGTCCTATGACCTTGCAAGGTTAATTTTTATTGTTCACCACTTGTGAACAACCATCTGGTTGTTGCACTCAGTTTAAACTGTTCCTTTAATTTCAAAACAAAACCTATCTCCTTATTGGAGAACTAAGTAAACATGACCGCATACACAACAAACCTGCCTAGTTCCCTCACTAATGCCAGGTGATAAATTAGCCCTCAAAACACTTTACCAAAATATATTTTCACAGTTTAGTAGTACCTGTACATTTTCAGTAGTACCTGTACAATGAGAGAGTGGATTTTAACCAGACTGCAGGTCAGAGTTTCTCTCCCTTCGCTCTCTGCACTGTTTTGTGAGCTGCCTTTTAAGAAGGCAGACCAAACCCTTCCCTAAGTAGCCTAATAAACCTCATGTATACCTTACTGTCTGCCTTAACCTGATACTAACACAGTAGCCAGCTATAACTTCCCCTCTTTGACAGTATAGCCTGTCACACATCCCCTCCTCCAGCTCAATGTGATAGGGTAAAGCGACAGACGCCATGAGGCAGTGTATTTTGGACAGCCCACCTGAATTACTGTGGTCTCGTCCAGTCCTATGCTTAATTTTGAAATGAAAAGTCTGTAGGGACAGGGAACCATCTGGTAGTTCTGGGATTCTTTTCTTTACTCAGGCTCTTCCACTTTAGGGGCTCCCCAGCAAATAATACCTCAAACTTTCTATTGACCACCTTACTGATAAACATTCTTTTTCAATTACTGCATATTTTCTTTCTCTGGGGCTTAGCTTTCTACTCAAGTAAAGGAATGGATATTCCTCACCTTCTACTGTTTGAGACAATACAGCCCCAAACCTACATCAGAGGCATCAGTTTGAAGCAAGAACGTTTTCCCAAAATTTTGAGCAATTAAAACAGGACTAGTACAAAGAACAGTTTTATTCCTGAAATGATGCTTTAGCTTTCTGTGTCCATTCAATTATATCTAGGGTATGTCCCTTATTGAGCTCAGAGGATTGGCAATAGTTGCAAAGTTGGGAATAAAGTGCCTGTAGAACCCCACTAGCCCCCAAAATGCCCTTATCTGTATATTTTTTCTCTTTGGTGATGGATAGTTTTAAATGGCCCTTATTTTATTCAACTGGGGTTTAACTCCCACCACATATCCAAGATACTTAGCTTCTGCCAACCCAATGGCACACTTACTAGGGTTAGCTGTTAACCCGGCCATTCTCAAAGTCTTTAGTACAGCTTCTACCTTTCCAAGATGAGTTTCCCAATATTGAGAAAATATTACTACATCATCAAGATAAGTCGCTGAATATTGATAGTGTGGCTTTAACAGCTTATCCATTAGATGTTGAAAAGTGACAGGGGCACCATGTAAACCAAATGGGAGTACTTTATATTGAAACAGTCCCTCAGGAGTGGAAAAAGCTGTCTTTTCTTTGTCAGATTCTACTAACCATATTTGCCAATACCCTTTCATGAAATCTAACGTTGTTATCTAGTCTTTAAATGATTTCATCCACTCTGGGTATTGTATAAACATGAATTTTCATTAACTTTTATGAAATCATTACAAAACCTGAGTGAACCTACTGGCTTGGGAACCAGTACAATAGGACTAGACCATTCACTAGTTGATTCCTCAGTCACGGCCATCTACAACATTTTAGCAATTTCAGCCTTAATTTCCTTCCATTTTGCCTCACAGAGGTAAGTCCACAGCACCCAAATTTTCTTATAATCACTTTATTTAAAACATAAATTTTATAAGCATTTATAATTAAATTTGGGTGCTGTGGACTTACCTCTGTGATATATTAATTTTGGGGAGAAGGCAGTATCTCCAGTCTTAACAAGCACCCCTGCTGACGAATGCTGTACCTATTTGAACTGTTGACCCATTTTGCCTCAGGTATTCTATAGGGCTTTAACTTTACCTTTACCCAAGGTTTGGTTACGGTCTTTCCAACTCCAGATTTCAGACAGGTATTCAAATGGTGGAGCTGTCCTTCACACTCTTCCTATTAACCTTCCAAGGAGAAATACACAAAATAGTGCAATAACGTTTTTCAACAAGCCTACATCGAAAGGAATGTATTCACTAAGAATCTGTGATGAATTCCATAAAAAATCCTTTTATTGAAGACTCTTAGCAGATTTATCTTCAGGCAACTTTAATTAAATTAGTTAAAAACCCCTCTACGTGTTTTGGCGGATTCATCGCCTTTCTCAAGAGCTAATAAATTAAAAAAAAGCATTATCGCCTAGATTTAGAGTTCTGCGTTAGCCGTCAAAAGCAGGGTTAAGGGGTTCTAACGCTGCTTTTGGCTGCCCGCTGGTATTTAGAGTCAGGCAGGAAAGGGTCTAACGCTCACTTTCAAGCCGCAACTTTTCCATACCGCAGATCCCCTTACGCCAATTGCGTATCCTATCTTTTCAATGAGATCTTCCTAACGCTGGTATTTAGAGTCTTGGCTGAAGTGAGTGTTACACCTCTACCGACAAGACTCCTACCGCCCATGGAAAGGCTGTAGTTAAGAGCTTTCTGGGCTAACGCCGGTTTATAAAGCTCTTAACTACAGTGCTCTAAAGTACACTAACACCCATAAACTACCTATGTACCCCTAAACCGAGGTCCCCCCACATCGCCGCCACTATAATAAATATTTTTAACCCCTAATCTGCCTCCCCCCCAACGTCACCACCACCTAACTACAAGTATTAACCCCTAATCTGCTGACCGGACCTCGCCGCCACAATAATAAATGTATTAACCCCTAAACCGCTGCACTCCCGCCTCGCAAACCCTATAATAAATAGTATTAACCCCTAATCTGCCCCCCCCCCAACGTCGCTGCCACCTAACTTCAAGTATTAACCCCTAATCTGCCGACCGGACCTCGCCGCTACTCTAATAAATGTATTAACCTCTAAAGCTAAGTCTAACCCTAACCCTAACACCCCCCCCTAAGTTAAATATAATTTAAATCTAACTAAATAAAATAAATCTTATTAACTAAAGTATTCTTATTTAAAACTAAATACTTACCTGTAAAATAAACCCTAATATAGCTACAATATAACAAATAATTATATTGTAGCTATTTTAGGATTTATATTTATTTTACAGGCAACTTTGTATTTATTTTAACTAGGTACAATAGCTATTAAATAGTTATTTACTATTTAATAGCTACCTAGTTAAAATAATTACAAAATTACCTGTAAAATAAATCCTAACCTAAGTTACAATTAAACCTAACACTACACTATCAATGAATTAGTTAAATAAATTACCTACAATTACCTACAATTAAATAAACTAAACTAAATTACAACCCCCCCCCCCCACTAAATTACAAAAAAATAAAAAAAGATTACAAGAATATTAGGATAATTACACCTACTCTAAGCCCCCTAATAAAATAAAAAAGATCCTCAAAATAATAAAGGTCCCTACCCTATTCTAAATTAAAAAGTAATCAGCTCTTTTACTAGCCCTTAAAAGGGCTTTTTGCGGGGCATGCCCCAAAGTAATCAGCATCTTCTATCTTCATCCATCCGGAGCGGAGCAGAGCCATCTTCTTCCAGCCGATGCGGATCCATCCTCTTCAACCGACGCCTACTCGCCAAATGAAGGTTCCTTTAAATTATGTCATCCAAGATGGCGTCCCTCGAATTCCGATTGGCTGATAGGATTCTATCAGCCAATCGGAAATAAGGTAGGAAAAATCTGATTGGCTGATCCAATCAGATTGAGCTTGCATTCTATTGGCTGATCGGAACAGCCAATAGAATGCAAGCTCAATTTGATTGGCTGATTGGATCAGCCAATCGGATTGAACTTAAACCTGATTGGCTGATTCAATCAGCCAATCAGATTTTTCCTACCTTAATTCCGATTGGACCTATCAGCCAATCGGAATTCGAGGGACGCCATTTAGGATGACATAATTTAAAGGAACCTTCATTCGGCGAGTAGGCGTCGGTTGAAGAGGATGGATCCGCGTCGGCTGGAAGATGGCTCCGCTCCGGATGGATGAAGATAGAAGATGCCGCTTGGATGAAGATGTCTGCCGGTCCGGATGTCCTCTTCTGCCCGGATAGGATGAAGACTTCGGCCCGGCTGGGTGAAGACGACTCAAGGTAGGGAGATCTTCAGGGGGGTAGTGTTAGGTTTATTTAAGGGGGGGTTGGGTTAGAGTAGGGGTATGTGGGTGGTGGGTTTTAATGTTGGGGGGTTGTATTTTTTTTTACATTCAAAAGAGCTGATTACTTTGGGGCATGCCCCGCAAAAAGCCCTTTTAAGGGCTGGTAAAAGAGCTGATTACTTTTTAATTTAGAATAGGGTAGGGACCTTTATTATTTTGGGGGGGCTTTTTTATTTTATTAGGGGGCTTAGAGTAGGTGTAATTAGCCTAATATTCTTGTAATCTTTTTTTATTTTTTGTAATTTAGTGTTTGTTTGTTTTTTGTAATTTTGTTAGGTTATTTAATTGTAGGTAATTGTAGGTAATTTATTTAATTAATTTATTGATAGTGTAGTGTAGGTTTAATTGTAACTTAGGTTAGGATTTATTTTACAGGTAATTTTGTAATTATTTTAACTAGGTAGCTATTAAATAGTAAATAACTATTTAATAGCTATTGTACCTAGTTAAAATAAATACAAAGTTGCCTAAAAAAACAGAATTTATGTTTACCTGATAAATTACTTTCTCCAACGGTGTGTCCGGTCCACGGCGTCATCCTTACTTGTGGGGATATTCTCTTCCCCAACAGGAAATGGCAAAGAGCCCAGCAAAGCTGGTCACATGATCCCTCCTAGGCTCCGCCTTCCCCAGTCATTCGACCGACGTAAAGGAGGAATATTTGCATAGGAGAAACCATATGATACCGTGGTGACTGTAGTTAAAGAAAATAAATTATCAGACCTGATTAAAAAACCAGGGCGGGCCGTGGACCGGACACACCGTTGGAGAAAGTAATTTATCAGGTAAACATAAATTCTGTTTTCTCCAACATAGGTGTGTCCGGTCCACGGCGTCATCCTTACTTGTGGGAACCAATACCAAAGCTTTAGGACACGGATGAAGGGAGGGAGCAAATCAGGTCACCTAGATGGAAGGCACCACGGCTTGCAAAACCTTTCTCCCAAAAATAGCCTCAGAAGAAGCAAAAGTATCAAACTTGTAAAATTTAGTAAAAGTGTGCAGTGAAGACCAAGTCGCTGCCTTACATATCTGATCAACAGAAGCCTCGTTCTTGAAGGCCCATGTGGAAGCCACAGCCCTAGTGGAATGAGCTGTGATTCTGTCAGGAGGCTGCTGTCCGGCAGTCTCGTAAGCCAATCTGATGATGCTTTTAATCCAAAAAGAGAGAGAGGTAGAAGTTGCTTTTTGACCTCTCCTTTTACCAGAATAAACAACAAACAAGGAAGATGTTTGTCTAAAATCCTTTGTAGCATCTAAATAGAATTTTAGAGCACGAACAACATCCAAATTGTGCAACAAACGTTCCTTCTTTGAAACTGGATTCGGACACAAAGAAGGCACGACTATCTCCTGGTTAATGTTTTTGTTAGAAACAACTTTCGGAAGAAAACCAGGTTTAGTACGTAAAACCACCTTATCTGCATGGAACACCAGATAAGGAGGAGAACACTGCAGAGCAGATAATTCTGAAACTCTTCTAGCAGAAGAAATTGCAACCAAAAACAAAACTTTCCAAGATAATAACTTAATATCAACGGAATGTAAGGGTTCAAACGGAACCCCCTGAAGAACTGAAAGAACTAAATTGAGACTCCAAGGAGGAGTCAAAGGTTTGTAAACAGGCTTGATTCTAACCAGAGCCAGAACAAAGGCTTGAACATCTGGCACAGCTGCCAGCTTTTTGTGAAGTAACACAGACAAGGCAGAAATCTGTCCCTTCAAGGAACTTGCAGATAATCCTTTCTCCAAACCTTCTTGAAGAAAGGATAGAATCTTAGGAATTTTTACCTTGTCCCAAGGGAATCCTTTAGATTCACACCAACAGATATATTTTTTCCATATTTTGTGGTAAATTTTTCTAGTTACAGGCTTTCTGGCCTGAACAAGAGTATCAATGACAGAATCTGAGAATCCTCGCTTTGATAAGATCAAGCGTTCAATCTCCAAGCAGTCAGTTGGAGTGAGACCAGATTCGGATGATCGAACGGACCTTGAACAAGAAGGTCTCGTCTCAAAGGTAGCTTCCATGGTGGAGCCGATGACATATTCACCAGGTCTGCATACCAAGTCCTGCGTGGCCACGCAGGAGCTATCAAGATCACCGATGCCCTCTCCTGATTGATCCTGGCTACCAGCCTGGGGATGAGAGGAAACGGCGGGAATACATAAGCTAGTTTGAAGGTCCAAGGTGCTACTAGTGCATCTACTAGAGTCGCCTTGGGATCCCTGGATCTGGACCCGTAGCAAGGAACCTTGAAGTTCTGACGAGAGGCCATCAGATCCATGTCTGGAATGCCCCACAGATGAGTAATTTGGGCAAAGATTTCCGGATGGAGTTCCCACTCCCCCGGATGAAATGTCTGACGACTCAGAAAATCCGCTTCCCAATTTTCCACTCCTGGGATGTGGATTGCAGACAAGTGGCAGGAGTGAGTCTCCGCCCATTGAATGATTTTGGTCACTTCTTCCATCGCCAGGGAACTCCTTGTTCCCCCCTGATGGTTGATGTACGCAACAGTTGTCATGTTGTCTGATTGAAACCGTATGAACTTGGCCTTTGCTAGCTGAGGCCAAGCCTTGAGAGCATTGAATATCGCTCTCAGTTCCAGAATATTTATCGGTAGAAGAGATTCTTCCCGAGACCAAAGACCCTGAGCTTTCAGGGGTCCCCAGACCGCGCCCCAGCCCACCAGACTGGCGTCGGTCGTGACAATGACCCACTCTGGTCTGCGGAAGCTCATCCCCTGTGACAGGTTGTCCAGGGACAGCCACCAACGGAGTGAATCTCTGGTCCTCTGATTTACTTGTATCGTCGGAGACAAGTCTGTATAGTCCCCATTCCACTGACTGAGCATGCACAGTTGTAATGGTCTTAGATGAATGCGCGCAAAAGGAACTATGTCCATTGCCGCTACCATCAAACCTATTACTTCCATGCACTGCGCTATGGAAGGAAGAGGAACAGAATGAAGTATTTGACAAGAGTTCAGAAGTTTTGTTTTTCTGGCCTCTGTCAGAAAAATCCTCATTTCTAAGGAGTCTATTATTGTTCCCAAGAAGGGAACCCTTGTTGACGGAGATAGAGAACTCTTTTCTACGTTCACTTTCCATCCGTGAGATCTGAGAAAGGCCAGGACAATGTCCGTGTGAGCCTTTGCTTGAGGAAGGGACGACGCTTGAATCAGAATGTTGTCCAAGTAAGGTACTACTGCAATGCCCCTTGGTCTTAGCACCACTAGAAGGGACCCTAGTACCTTTGTGAAAATCCTTGGAGCAGTGGCTAATCCGAACGGAAGTGCCACAAACTGGTAATGCTTGTCCAGGAATGCGAACCTTAGGAACCGATGATGTTCCTTGTGAATTGACCTTCCTGGATGGAAGGAAGAATTGTTCGAATGGTTTCCATTTAGAACGATGGAACCTTGAGAAACTTGTTTAGGATCTTGAGATCTAAGATTGGTCTGAACGTTCCCTCTTTTTTGGGAACTACGAACAGATTGGAGTAGAACCCCATCCCTTGTTCTCCTAATGGAACAGGATGAATCACTCCCATTTTTAACAGGTCTTCTACACAATGCAAGAATGCCTGTTTTTTTATGTGGTCTGAAGACAATTGAGACCTGTGGAACCTCCCCCTTGGGGGAAGCCCCTTGAATTCCAGAAGATAACCTTGGGAGACTATTTCTAGCGCCCAAGGATCCAGAACATCTCTTGCCCAAGCCTGAGCGAAGAGAGAGAGTCTGCCCCCCACCAGATCCGGTCCCGGATCGGGGGCCAACATCTCATGCTGTCTTGGTAGCAGTGGCAGGTTTCTTGGCCTGCTTTCCTTTGTTCCAGCCTTGCATTGGTCTCCAGGCTGGTTTGGCTTGAGAAGTATTACCCTCCTGCTTAGAGGACGTAGCACTTGGGGCTGGTCCGTTTCTGCGAAAGGGATGAAAATTAGGTTTATTTTTGGCCTTGAAAGACCTATCCTGAGGAAGGGCGTGGCCCTTGCCCCCAGTGATATCAGAGATAATCTCTTTCAAGTCAGGGCCAAACAGCGTTTTCCCCTTGAAAGGAATGTTAAGCAATTTGTTCTTGGAAGACGCATCCGCTGACCAAGATTTTAACCAAAGCGCTCTGCGCGCCACAATAGCAAACCCAGAATTTTTCGCCGCTAACCTAGCCAATTGCAAAGTGGCATCTAGGGTGAAAGAATTAGCCAATTTGAGAGCACGAATTCTGTCCATAATCTCCTCATAAGAAGAAGAATTATTATTGATCGCCTTTTCTAGCTCATCGAACCAGAAACACGCGGCTGTAGTGAGAGGGACAATGCATGAAATTGGTTGTAGAAGGTAACCTTGCTGAACAAACATCTTTTTAAGCAAACCTTCTAATTTTTTATCCATAGGATCTTTGAAAGCACAACTATCTTCTATGGGTATAGTGGTGCGTTTGTTTAGAGTAGAAACCGCCCCCTCGACCTTGGGGACTGTCTGCCATAAGTCCTTTCTGGGGTCGACCATAGGAAACAATTTTTTAAATATGGGGGGAGGGACGAAAGGTATACCGGGCCTTTCCCATTCTTTATTTACAATGTCCGCCACCCGCTTGGGTATAGGAAAAGCTTCGGGGGGCCCCGGGACCTCTAGGAATTTGTCCATTTTACATAGTTTCTCTGGAATGACCAAATTCTCACAATCATCCAGAGTGGATAACACCTCCTTAAGCAGAACGCGGAGATGTTCCAACTTAAATTTAAATGTAATCACATCAGGTTCAGCTTGTTGAGAAATTTTCCCTGAATCTGAAATTTCTCCCTCAGACAAAACCTCCCTGGCCCCCTCAGACTGGTGTAGGGGCCCTTCAGAACCAATATCATCAGCGTCCTCATGCTCTTCAGTATTTCCTAAAACAGAGCAGTCGCGCTTTCGCTGATAAGTGGGCATTTTGGCTAAAATGTTTTTGATAGAATTATCCATTACAGCCGTTAATTGTTGCATAGTAAGGAGTATTGGTGCGCTAGATGTACTAGGGGCCTCCTGTGTGGGCAAGACTGGTGTAGACGAAGGAGGGGATGATGCAGTACCATGCTTACTCCCCTCACTTGAGGAATCATCTTGGGCATCATTTTCTCTAAATTTTGTGTCACATAAATCACATCTATTTAAATGAGAAGGAACCTTGGCTTCCCCACATTCAGAACACAGTCTATCTGGTAGTTCAGACATGTTAAACAGGCATAAACTTGATAACAAAGTACAAAAAACGTTTTAAAATAAAACCGTTACTGTCACTTTAAATTTTAAACTGAACACACTTTATTACTGCAATTGCGAAAAAGTATGAAGGAATTGTTCAAAATTCACCAAAATTTCACCACAGTGTCTTAAAGCCTTAAAAGTATTGCACACCAAATTTGGAAGCTTTAACCCTTAAAATAACGGAACCGGAGCCGTTTTTATATTTAACCCCTTTACAGTCCCTGGTATCTGCTTTGCTGAGACCCAACCAAGCCCAAAGGGGAATACGATACCAAATGACGCCTTCAGAAAGTCTTTTCTATGTATCAGAGCTCCTCACACATGCATCTGCATGTCATGCTTCTCAAAAACAAGTGCGCAATACAGGCGCGAAAATGAGACTCTGCCTATGATTAGGGAAAGCCCCTAGAGAATAAGGTGTCCAATACAGTGCCTGCCGGTTATTTTACAAAATTCCCAAGATTAAAATAATTCCTCAAGGCTATGGAGTATAAAATATGTTTATATATAAATCGATTTAGCCCAGAAAATGTCTACAGTCTTAAAAAGCCCTTGTGAAGCCCTTTTTTTCTGTCTGTAATAAAAATGGCTTACCGGATCCCATAGGGAAAATGACAGCTTCCAGCATTACATCGTCTTGTTAGAATGTGTCATACCTCAAGCAGCAAAAGTCTGCTCACTGTTCCCCCAACTGAAGTTAATTCCTCTCAACAGTCCTGTGTGGAAACAGCCATCGATTTTAGTAACGGTTGCTAAAATCATTTTCCTCTTACAAACAGAAATCTTCATCTCTTTTCTGTTTCAGAGTAAATAGTACATACCAGCACTATTTTAAAATAACAAACTCTTGATTGAATAATAAAAACTACAGTTAAACACTAAAAAACTCTAAGCCATCTCCGTGGAGATGTTGCCTGTACAACGGCAAAGAGAATGACTGGGGAAGGCGGAGCCTAGGAGGGATCATGTGACCAGCTTTGCTGGGCTCTTTGCCATTTCCTGTTGGGGAAGAGAATATCCCCACAAGTAAGGATGACGCCGTGGACCGGACACACCTATGTTGGAGAAATAAATATAAATCCTAAAATAGCTACAATATAATTATTCGTTATATTGTAGCTATATTAAGGTTATTTTACAGGTAAGTATTTAGTTTTAAATAGGAATACTTTAGTTAATAAGATTTAATTTATTTCGTTAGATTAAAATTATATTTAATTTAGGTGGGTGTTAGGGTTAGGGTTAGACTTAGCTTTAGGGGTTAATACATTTATTATAGTAGCGGCGAAGTCTGGTCGGCAGATTAGGGGTTAATACTTGAAGTTAGGTGGCGGCGATGTTAGGGAGGGCAGATTAGGGGTTAATACTATTTCTTATAGGGTTTGCGAGGCGGGAGTGCGGCGGTTTAGGGGTTAATAGATTTATTATAGTGGCGGCGAGGTCCGGTCGGCAGATTAGGGGTTAATAAGTGTAGGTAAGGTAGCGGCGACATGGGGGGGGGGGCAGATTAGGGGTTAATAAATATAATATAGGGGTCAGCGGTGTTAGGGGCAGCAGATTAGCGGTTCATAGCGATAATGTAGGTTGTGGCGGTGTCTGAAGCGGCAGATTAGGGTTTAATAATATAATGCAGGTGTCAGCGATAGCGGGGGCGGCATATTAGAGGTTAATATGTGTACGGTTAGGGGTGTTTAGACTCGGGGTTCATGTTAGGTTGTTAGGTGCAGACTTAGAAACTGTTTCCCCATAGCAAACAATGGGGCTGCGTTGGGAGCTTAACGCTGATTTTTTGCAGGTGTTAGGTTTTTTTCATCCCAAACTGCCCCATTGAGCACGTTTTGCCAGCTTACCGCTACCATAAGCAACGCTGGTATTGAGGGTTGAAGTGGCGGTAAATTAGGCTCAACGCACCCTTTTTGGAGCCTAACGCAGCCCTTCAGACAACTCTAAATACCAGCATTGTCTTAAGGGTTCGTTGGGAAAAAAAGCTGCGTTCGCTACGCGGGTCTTTACCGACAAAACTCTAAATCTAGCCGTATATCTCTACAAACGCATAACAAACCTTATATATTACCCCGGGTCCTCCTACCAATCACCTATTGCAGGAATAAGGTTTTCAAAGGAGTCAATACCTATTGATGAAAATGAAAAGCTTATCCTTTAATCTCTTAGTGCCATCCAATATAAAATCGTTATTCAATCAACATTAGCAATCGACTTACATTTTTGTATGTTAAAATGTAAATGTAAAGCATACATCAATTGATAAAAGGACTATACGTTAAAACAGCCAATTTAAAAACAAAACAAAAAAACAAGCCAATCGCCTTTGACACGTTAAGTCCTCTCTCAGGTAGTCGGAATAAAAAGAAGGGTAACATGTTATTCACTGGCCAATCATTTTGAATGTTTCCCTTCATTCCATCAAAGTCACTACAATCACATTCATTTGTGAATGTTCCCTTTGGAGTCCTCCATGGGAAAAATCTCAATGTTAATATTAAATAATGGTTGGACTTAAAGTGATTTTAAGAAAAAACAAAAATTAAATATCTAAATAGATGATAATTTGCCTTACTGAATACAGTGACAAACTTAATGTGTACCTTTAATTACCAAAGAGCAAAGCACATTATAAACCCAAGTGGTAATTATTATCCTATTTTTTTTATCATTTTTGAATATATTATTCTCTTGCTAAATATGTGACTACAACAAGGGCCTAAATTAAAAAGGTATCATATTAGTATCCTTATTCAAATGATTAAATATTAATATTTATATTTTACATATATGCTGCTATATTCGTGTCATTATTCAAACCCATTGGCCAAAGTCTTCAAGTGGAATATCCACCATATCTCACATTGTAATAATATGTTTTCCATATTTCCTCCCCTCCAGGGCATAATGACTTTCTCTATTCATATCCATTTAAGATTACTTGCTAGGTTGTACGGATTATAATGTAGAGGGACTCCATGTTCCTTGTCTTATTTTCCTGATTAAATGCTTAAGAATTCTTGTTTTAACAAATCTAGATGTTTGACCTACATATTGAACATTGCAGCTGCAAGATAATAAATACATTGCATTTGCGCTTCTAAAGCTAATAAAATATTTGACAGTATACTCTTTGCCTGTTGCTATGGAGATAAATGTTTTATATGAAAATTTTGAATGATTACACACCGTGCAGCGGTCACAGGAATATAAACCTATTAGATTATTTAAGTTTTGCGTTATGAGTGAAAAAGCAGCGTTATGGCTCTTTTTCACTACTGCTGGAGCGGCTCCATCTTCAAGACATCCGGCGCAGAGCATCCTCTTCAATCGACATCTTCTTCGGAATTAATATTTCTTTAAGTGACGCCATCCAAGATGGCGTCCCTTAGATTCCGATTGGCTGATAGAATTCTATCAGCCAATCGGAATTAAGGTAGAAAAAATCCTATTGGCTGATGCAATCAGACAATAGAATTGAACTTCAATCCTATTGGCTGATCCAATCAGCCAATAGGATTGAGATTGCATTCTATTGGCTGATTGGAACAGCCAATAGAATGCGAGCTCAATCCTATTGGCTGATGCAACAGCCAATAGAATTTTTTCTACCTTAATTCCGATTGGCTGATAGAATTCTATCAGCCAATCGGTATCTAAGGGATGCCATCTTGAATGACGTCACTTAAAGAGATATTCATTCCGAAGAAGACGTCGATTGAAGAGGATGCTCCGCGCCCGATGTCTTGAAGATGGAGCCGCTCCGCGTCGGAAGGATAAAGATAGAAGATGCCGTCTGGATGAAGACTTCTGCCCGTCTGTAGGACCACTTCTGCCGGCTTCATTGAGGAAATCTTGCTGCTTGGATGAAGACTTCTCCCGGTAAGTGAATCTTCGGGGGTTAGTGTTAGGATTTTTTAAGGGTGTATTGGGTGGGTTTTATTTTTAGTTTAGGGCTTTGGACAGCAATATAGCTAAATGCCCTTTTAAGGGCAATGCCCATCCAAATGCCCTTTTCAGGGCAATGGGGAACTTAGGTTTTTTAGTTAGGATTTTATTTGGGGGGTTGGTTGTGTGGGTGGTGGGTTTTACTGTTGGGGGGTATTTGTATTTTCTTTTACAGGTAAAAGAGCTGATTTCTTTGGGGCAATGCCCTGCAAAAGGCCATTTTAAGGGTTATTGGTAGTTTAGTTTAGGCTAGGGTTTTTTTTTATTTTAGGCGGGCTTTTTTTAGTTTGATAGGGCTATTTGATTAGGTGTAATTAGTTTAAAGATCTTGTAATTTGTTTTTTATTTTCTGTAATTTAGTGTTTTTTTGTGATTTAGCTAATTTAATTTAATTTATTTAATTGTATTTAATGTAGGGAATGTATTTAATTGTAGTGTAGTGTTAAGTGTTAGTGTAACTTAGGTTGGGTTTTATTTTACAGGTAAATTTGTATTTATTTTAGCTAGGTAGTTATTAACTAGTTAATAACTATTTAGTAACTATTCTACCTAGTTAAAATAAATACAAACTTGCCTGTAAAATAAAAATAAACCCTAAGATAGCTACAATGTAACTATTAGTTATATTGTAGCTATCTTAGGGTTTATTTTACAGGTAAGTATTTAGTTTTAAATAGGAATAATTTAGTTAATGATAGTAATTTTATTTAGATTTATTTAAATTATATTTAAGTTAGGGGGTGTTAGGGTTAGGGTTAGACTTAGGTTTAGGGGTTAATAAATTTAGAATAGTGGCGGCGACGTTGGGAGCGGCAGATTAGGGGTTAATAAATGTAGATAGGTTGCAGCGACATTGGGGGAGGGAGATTAGGGGTTAATAAATATAATGTAGGAGTTGGCGATGTAGGGGGCAGCAGATTAGGAGTTAAGAAGTATAATGTAGGTGGCGGCGATGTCCGGAGCGGCAGATTAGGGGTTAATAAGTATAATGTAGGTGTCAGCGATGTCGAGGTCGGCAGATTAGGGGTTAATAAGTGTAAGATTAGGGGTGTTTAGACTCGGGGTTCATGTTAGGGTGTTAGGTGTAAAAATAAAATGTGTTTCCCCATAGGAATCAATGGGGCTGCGTTACTGAGTTTTACGCTGCTTTTTGGCAGGTGTTATACTTTTTCTCAGCCGGCTCTCCCCATTGATGTCTATGGGGAAATCGTGCACAAGCAGGTACAACCAGCTCACCTCTGACTTAAGCAGCACTGGTATTGGAGTGCGGTATGGAGCACAATTTTGCTCTATGCTCACTTCTTGCCTTTTAACGCCGGGTTTGTAAAAACCTGTAATACCAGCGCTGCAGGTAAGTGAGCGGTGAGAAAAAACTGCACCTTAGCACCGCACAGCTCATAACGCAAGACCCGTAATCTACCCGAGTAACTGGTTAAAAAACTTTCACAAAATACTCTTCAAAATATATAATGCATTCAAGCTAAAATTATGGGTTAGTATACACAGTGGATTAGTACATATAAAAAGTTCACAATATAAAAAGTTCACAATAAATACAATCGTACACACAGAAGAATGAGATATACGATTGTAGTAATATAAACAAAATAACAGTTAATTGTATTCTAGTGTGCGGACAAACAGTTAAATAAAATAAAAAAATAAAAAACTTGCACAGTAGCGTTAAAAAAAACAGATGCAGGGGAGATAGATACAGTTAATTCAGACACATTTGTGCTATGTTGAAAATGCTGAAGACAAATTTATACTTTGCAGAGAGTATTGCTTTGCGTAAGCAGACAAGGTTATTATGCAAAAACAGGAAGCTAAAAAGCAGAAACTGCACTTTCTTAGAGAGAATTCCTTATCTCATACAGATTTCATAAAGAGGATATCCAATACTGCATATAGGGTAAAACAGATTTCGTCCAGCACTATGTTGCCACATCAAATTCACTGATGGAGTTTAAAACTCTGTAAATATAGACAGAGAGAAAAGCTTTCTCAAAAGTATGCTGATATAGTACACTTGTAAGTGTCAATCCGAACTTACAGTTTAAGTTTTCTGTAAACCGCTCCATTCCAGGGGGACGCGTTGTCTGCGTCTCGTCAATCCTATTTCAAAAAGCTGGGTAAGTGGAAATAGTCTGATGCTACAGACTACGGTGGCCTAACTGGGCCAAAAACAAGAAGCAACGCATACCACTGTGTATACTAACCCATGATTTTAGCTCGAATGCATTATATATTTTTGAAGAGTATTTTGTGAAAGTTTTTTAACCAGTTACTATTTTTTAATATAATTCAATGTAATTAAATTTAGTTTTGTTAAATAATATCGCCCTCTTTGATTTAGCTTTAGTGTCAGTTCTTTGACCTTTAGCGCAGGTAGATTCATCTTCCTATTAGGTATATCTGTACCTCACACTTTTTTGGCCGTAACGCAACGTAACTACCGCATCTTTCAAAAAGTCCTTTTTCAATGGGACTTCCATAGCGCTGGTATTATGAGTTTGCCTGGGAGGCCAAAAAGTGAGCGGTACATCCAATACCGTCCGTCAAGATCCATACCGTAAACTGAAAGTCAGTAGTTATGGCTTTTATGTTACAAAGCTGTAGCATAAAACTCATAACTAAAGTGCAAAAAAGTACACTAACACCCATAAACTACCCATTAACCCCTAAACCGAGGCCCTCCCGCATCGCAAACACTATAATAAATTATTAACCCCTAATATCCGCTCCGGACATCACCACCACTATACTAAACATATTAACCCCTAAACCGCCGTACTCCCGCATTGCAAACACTAGTTAAATATTATCAACCCCTAATCTACTGTCCCTAACATCGCTGCAACCTACATTACTGTTATGAACCCCTAATCTGCTGCCCCCAAAATCGCCGCCACTGTACTAAAGTTATTAACCCCTAAACCTAACCCTAAGTCTAACCCTAACCTTAACACCACTAACTTTAATATAATTAAAATAAATCTAAATAAAAATTACAATTAATACCTAAATAATTCCTATTTAAAACTAAATACTTACCTATAAAATAAACCCTAAGCTAGCTACAGTATAAGTAATAGTTACATTGTTGCTATCTTAGGTTTTATTTTTATTTCAGACCTAAGTTTGTATTTATTTTAACTAGGTAGAATAGTTAGTAAATAGTTATTAACTATTTACTAGCTATCTAGTTAAAATAAATACAAATGTATACAAATGTACCTGTAAAATAAATACCTTACACTAACACCTAACCTTACACTACAATTAAATAAATTACATTAATTAAATACAATTAACTAAATTACAAAAAAACAAACACTAAATTACACAAAATAAAAAAGAAATTATCAAATATTTAAACTAATTACACCTAATCTAATAGCCCTATCAAAATACCCCCCCCCCCCCAAAATAAAAAAAAACCTAGTCTAAACTAAACTGCCAATAGCCCTTAAAAGGGCCTTTTGCAGGGCATTGTGCCAAAGAAATCAGCTCTTTTACCTCTAAAAAAATACAAACAACCCCCCAACACTAAAACCCACCACCCACACAACCAACCCCCCAAAATAAAATCCTATCTAAAAAACCTAAGCTCCCCATTGCCCTAAAAAGGGCATTTGGATGGGCATTGCCCTTAAAAGGGCATTTAGATCTTTTTCAGCCCAAACCCTAAGCTAAAAATAAAACCCACCCAATAAACCCTTAAAAAAGCCTAACACTAACCCCCGAATATCCACTTACAGTTTTTGAAGACCGGACATCCATCCTCAACGAAGCCGGGAGAAGTCTTCATCCAAGCGGCAAGAAGTCCTCAACGGAGCCAGGATAAGTCTTCATCCAAGCGGCAAGAAGTGGTCCTCAAAATGGGCAGAAGTCTTCATCCAGATGGCATCTACTATCTTCATCCTTCAGACGCAGAGCGGCTCCATCTTCAAGACATCCGGCACGAAGCATCCTCTTCTTCCGATGCCTCTTCAAGAATGAATTCTCCTTTAAATGATGTCATCAAAGATGGTGTCCCTTGAATTCCGATTGGCTGATAGAATTCTATCAGCCAATCGGAATTAAAGGTGAAAAAATCCTATTGGCTGATGCAATCAGCCAATAGGATTGAGCTTGCATTCTATTAGCTGATTGGAACAGCCAATAGAATGCGAGCTCAATCCTATTGGCTGATTGGATCAGCCAATGGGATTGAAGCTCAATCCTATTGGCTGATTGCATCAGCCAATAGGATTTTTTCACCTTTAATTCTGATTGGCTGATAGAATTCTATCAGCCAATCGGAATTCAAGGGACGCCATCTTGGATGACGTCATTTAAAGGAGAATTCATTCTTGAAGAGCCGTTGAAAGAAGAGGATGCTCCGCGCCGGATGTCTTGAAGATGGAGCCGCTCCGCATTGGAAGGATGAAGATAGAAGATGCCGTCTGGATGAAGACTTCTGCCCGTCTGGAGGACCACTTCTTGCTGCTTGGATGAAGACTTCTCCCGGCTTCATTGAGGACTTCTTGCCACTTGGATGAATACGTCTCCCGACTTCATTGAGGATGGATGTCCGGTCTTCAAAAACTGTAAGTGGATCTTCGGGGGTTAGTGTTAGGTTTTTTTAAGGGTTTATTGGGTGGGTTTTATTTTTAGCTTAGGGTTTGGGCTGAAAAAGAGCTAAATGCCCTTTTAAGGTCAATGCCCATCCAAATGCCCTTTTCAGAGCAATGGGGAGCTTAGGTTTTTTAGATAGGATTTTATTTGGGGGGTTGTTTGGGTGGTGGGTTTTACTGTTGGGGGGTTGTTTGTATTTTTTACAGGTAAAAGAGCTGATTTCTTTCGGGCAATGCCACGCAAAAGGTCCTTTTAAGGGCTATTGGCAGTTTAGTTTAGGCTAGGCTTTTTTTATTTTGGGGGGATTTTTTATTTTGATAGGGCTATTAGATTAGGTGTAATTAGTTTAAATATTTGATCATTTCTTTTTTATTTTGTGTAATTTAGTGTTTTTTTTTTGTAGTTTAGTTAATTGTATTTAATTAATGTAATTTATTTAATTGTAGTCTAAGGTTAGGTGTTAGTGTAAGACAGGTTAGGTTTTATTTTAAAAGTAAATTTGTATTTATTTTAACTAGGTAGCTAGTAAATAGTTAAACTATTTACTAACTAGTCTACCTAGTTAAAATAAATACAAACTTAGCTGTGAAATAAAAATAAAACCTAAGATAGCTACAATGTAACTATTAGTTATATTGTAGTTAGCTTAGGGTTTATTTTACAGGTAAGTATTTAGTTTTAAATAGGAATTATATAGTTAATGATAGTAATTTTTATTTAGATTTATTTTAATTATATTAAAGTTAGTGGGTGTTATGGTTAGACTTAGGGTTAGATTTAGGGGTTAATAACTTTGGTATAGTGGTGGCGACGTTGGGAGCGGCAGATTAGGGGTTAATAAGTGTGTGTAGGTAGGTAGCGACGACATTGGGGGTGGCAGATTATGGGTTAAGAAGTGTAAGTAGGTGGTGGCGACATTGGGGGCAGCAGATAAGGGGTTAATAAGTGTAGGTAGGTGTTGGCAATGTCTGGGACGGCAGATTAGGGGTTAATAAGTGTAATGTAGGTGTCAGCGATGTCGGGGGCGGCTGATTAGGGGTTAATAAGTGTAGGTTAGTGGCGGCGACATTGGGGCGGCAGATTAGGGGTTAATAAGTGTATGTAGGTGGCGGCGATGTCAGGGATGGCAGATTAGGGGTTAATAAGTGTAATGTAGGTGTTGGCGATGTCGGGGGCGGCAGATTAGGGGTGTTTAGACTCAGGGTTTATGTCAGGGTATTTTCCCCATATGAATCAATGGGACTGCGTTACGGAGCTTTGCGCTCCTTTATTGCAGGTGTTAGGCTTTTTTTAGCCGGGTCTCCCCATTGATGTCTATGGGGAAATCGTGCACGAGCACGTAAAACCAGCTCAAAGCAGCGCTGGTATTTGAGTGCGGTATGGAGTTTAATTTTGCTCAACGTTAATATATTGCCTGCTAACGCCGGGTTTATGAAAACCTGTAATATCAGCGCTATAGGGAGGTGAGTGGTGGAAATAACTTGCAAGTTAGTACCGAGCTGCTCATAACGCAAAACTCGTAATCTAGCCGATAGTTATTAGTGATTAATATTTAATTGATTGGAGTATAATATTTATATTAATTTGAATAATATTATTTTTTTAAGTATTGATAAAAATTATTATGAAAGAATTAACTCATGAGAAAGTCAGCTCAGTTCAACATCTTAATTAGATCACACAATACAAAAATTCTATGCTTCCTTATCTGGTACCATTAAAAGGAATTTCATTTAATACGTTACATAAAACCAAAATAACATTACTTCACACAATTTTCTTAACACTATACCCAAACAGACATAAAAACACCTTTAAACTAAGTAAGTGCATAAAATTATAAGAACATAATCACCTGGGATCCCAGTAAGAACTTAGTCTTTATAATGTCTCTCTTTTTATTCTCTCCTGCTTTTTTTCTTCCCTCTTTTTCTCCACTCCTCCTATTTCTCTCTCTTTCCCCACACCCTATATACCAATAATGACAGGCCCCTCTCTAAAACTAATATTTCCCAAAATGGATAATAGTGGACGCTTAGGGGCCGATTTATCAAGGGCTGAATGCCCCCTGATGCCCCTGTTTCTGCCCTCCTTAACTGGTCCGCTGCCTCTGAGGCTTCAGACATCAACTCACCCGATCCTAAATGATTGGGTTGATTGACACCCCTGCTGGTGGCCGATTGGCCGTGAATATGCATGGGGCGGCATTGCACAAGCAGTTCACCAGAACTGCTTGTGCAATTTTAAATGCCGACAGAGTATGCTGTCGGCATTCAGCAATGTCTGTCGGACATGATACACTACAGCGGACAGACATAGATAAATCGGTACCTTGGCATCATTTGGGTTGGCTAAGCGTGTGATTGGTTATTATAATCGCTGAGAGGTCTCGGATATATTTTTGTTCCTAAAGTAATTATGTCTCTCTACACTTAACCATTCTCTAGCTATTTCAGACTTTTTGGACAGCTGCATGTTAGGACACCAGTTGGCTATTAAATATGTTCTTGGCATTGCTTTTGCCATGGAAGGTTTCAAGATAGTATTCTTTTTAACCTGAAGTATTTATTGCTTATTCTTGTGCATGAGCAGGTGTGTTTTTGGTCAGCTTGATGAAGGTTATATCACATACTTACCAATGTATATAAATAAATACACACACACACACACATATTTTTATCAGTTATTTGTAAAGTGCCAATAGATTATGCAGCGCACACACACACACACATATATATATAGATATAGATATACATACATACATATCTACAATTTGATCATATTTAGCAATTATTCATATTTTAACATAGTGAGATACAAAAAAATTGGGGTTGAGCTATTAGTTTAATCTGTTGTGCCTTTAAATATGCAAAGTATATAATCTATAAATCTATGCCAGGACACCAGATTTGCGTCAAATGGATTGTTATGCCAAATGTAGTTTCTCTCAAAGTAATCCATAAATATACAGTATATAAAAGTGTAAACCAATCACAAAAAGCAAAAATGTGAAAATAAATGTGATAGTGGATGTCAAAATGAATATAATAAAGATTTCAATAACAGATCCAAAGATCTATAATATATACAAAATATAAAGGATATGTCCAGTGAGTGTTGTGATCAAATCTGATGGTCTTGAAAGAAATCCTCAAAGTGAAAAAAGAAAAAACAATATATAGTGTAACTGCTATGGGGGCGAAATTTGCCCCCTCCTACACGAACCTGTTTATGGGGTGGTGGGAGCGGTTCCATGTCTTTGGGGGTAACAGAAACTGTACACAATATATTGTAAAATATCTGCGCTACATTGATGACTTGCTAGTCATTTGGTCAGGCAGCAAAGACCAACTTGACACACTGGTCGACTTGCTCAATATCAACAGTGTTGGTCTACGGTTCACCTTTGAGTGGGACCAGACCAGCATAAACTACCTGGACATTACCCTCAGATTTGATGGTGAGACTGGGGGGGTATCCTCATCTCTCTATAGGAAGCCCATCTCCGGGAATACGTTGTTGCATGCCAGAAGTAGCCATCCAAGGCATGTGTTTAAAGGCATTGCCAAAGGCCAATTCATGCGTATCAAAAGGAATTGTTCCCGGAGAGAGGATTTCCTGAGGGAGAGTGAGGATCTAAAAGTGAGACTACAAGAGAGAGGTTACTCCAAACATCTGATTAATAAGACTTTTATGGAAGTCTCTGCAATGGATATGAGATGTAACCAAGGAAGGGTAAGAGACAACAGACTGAGGAATGATACTTCCACCAGAGTTAAACCCACACTAGTTACTGCTTTCTCTAACCAATTTGATAAGGTTTGTAAGGTTATTGAAAGGAATTTGCCCATACTCCGAGGTGACACAGTACTGAGACGTATCATGGATGATGGATGTAATTTCATCTATAAACGTAATTTATCTCTGGGCAACATGTTGTCCCCCAGTATGCTGCCCCAAAAGGAGAGTGGCAGCTCTTGGTTAAAAGTTAAGGGAACATACAAGTGTGGGAAAAAGACATGTAAGTCATGTGACCACATGGTTGTTTCAAAATCCTTTTCCTCAACCAAAACACTGGAGGTTTTTGACACTAGGGGTTGCGTCAAGTGTGGCAGTAGATATGTTATCTACTTAATTGAATGCACCCAGTGCAAAAAACAATATGTTGGCAGAACCACTAGGCCTGTGGGCAAGCGGATTAGAGAACATCTCTCCTACGTGTCCCAGGAAAGGGCTGTTTCTGCATTATCCAAACATTTTTTGGATGTACATTTGGGAGATGTTGGAACCTTCAGGTGGCGGGCTATCGAGTCTGTGTCCAGACCACCTAGGGGAGGTGATTTACTTCATATCCTCTCCAGGCAAGAGATCTATTGGATTCACAGGCTCGGTAGCCTGGTACCTGAGGGTTTCAACTCGGAATTTGATATTATCAATTTTTGGCACAGATAGTACCTGACATTACACTTATTTCTCTGAAATTTTTCTGACATTTTCCGTGACACTCTAGTGGTGTTTAAAACCCACAGCCATTTATTTATTTATTAATTTATTAATTAAGTAACATCTTTTTTGGGCTGGCATGTATCTTATAAGGCTAAGGTGTATTGTATTGTATGTATAATTTTAAATCCTTATGACATTTACTAATGTTTAGGCTTAGTGTATGAAGCATCTTATATTTTATGCTTTATACCTTGTTTGGCCATTTGATTATTTGGCTCTCTAGTTCATATTTAGATACTTATTTATTAATATTAATACTGATTTTTATATATTTTTTATATGGATTGCTGTTTCTTTAATACATTTGTATAAACAGACTCAATTTTTTGTTATTTTTTTGTTAATGTTTACTATCAATATGTATATTTATGAACTAACGGTTCAACAGGCCTTTTTTGTAATTTGTTGTAACAACCATTAATTTACATATTTTACCCTTTTTTGATATCTTTAGAGGGTTCAGAATAGGCTAGGTATTTAAATATGTATGTACACATCTATCTATTTATTTATACATCAATTGACACACCTCCATTAAGTGAATATTATCTCAAATGCCTTTAGTCCTAATTTTTATATTTGACTATTTATATTTGATCACATATTTGAATCTCCGTTTGTTATATTATATTATATATCATGTATTTATATTAATACCATGCAATTCCCTTTTTTCATAACAGCACAGAGGTACGAGTTTGTTTTTAATCTATTCTTTTATACCACTCCCAGTTGGGGAGTGGTTAACAGGTATATAAGGTGTGTCCTTTGAGTACCTGTTACCTGTCTATGACTACGGCCGAACTGGGCCGAAACCGGTCAGACCTTTTCCACTTTTCCACTTTTTTATGACCATGTTTTATCCTGTAATATTTTCACAATAAAGGCTTGTTTTTTTACCTATGAATTGGATGTCAAGGGACTTTTCTCTCTAACTTGGACATGCTTTGGATACTATTTTGTTTTATAATATATAGTGTAATATATGGTAAATAGAATGTGTTTCAACTGTATCCTACTCACATGAGATGGAGCTATAGTAAGCTCATTCACTGCTCACACCTTCTTTTATACTGGCAGGCAAACAGTCTCCCAAGGGCTTCAAGATAAACAATTTATTAAAATATATGTATAAAATACAGTAAAACATCCAATACACCAACATACATATGAATGATCAGAGTCCTTTCTTGGAACAGTCAATATTAACTGCGAGTGATTTACCCCAATGAGGATGGATGCGATGTACGTTTTAAAAAAAAAAAAACAATGGCTTTTTCAAGGAAGATCTTCTTTAAAAATGCCGTTGGTTAACAGTGAAAAGTATGTTGGATTTTATCTCCCTCCAGGGACTCATCCAGCCATACCCAACTACATCAGAAAAGGAGTGTAAAACCTGCAGGTATTGAAAGTGGTGATCGAGAGCGGTGTGAATACTGTCTTGTATCCGCATCCATCCTCATTAGGGGTAAATCACTTGCAGTTAACATTTACTGATCCTAGAAAGGACTCTGATCATGCATATGTATGTTGGTGTATTGGATGTTTTACTGTATTTTATATGTATATTTTAATAAATTGTTCTTCTTGAAGCCCTTGGGTGACTGTTTGCCTGCCAGTATAAAAGCAGGTGTGCGCAGGGAATGAGATTACTATAGCTCCATCTCATGTGAGTAGGATACCGTCGAAACACATTATTGCTACCATTGGGTATATCACAGAGTTACACTATATATTGTTTTTTTCTTTTTTCACTTAGAAGATTTCTTTCAAGACCATCGGATTTGATCACAACACTCACTGGACATATCCTTTATATTTTATATATATTATAGAGCTTTCTATCTTCTAATCCATAAATATGTTTGCATAACTCAGTGTAAACCTGGTGCCCACTGCAGTTCCACAGACTTGCAGATAATATTTATTGTCATACCAGAAAAAATATGAGTTAAAGGGACAGTCTACTCCAGATTTTTTATTGTTTAAAAAGATAGATGATCCCCTTATTACCCATTGCCAGTTTTGCATAACCAACACGGTTATATTAATATACTTTTAACCTCTGTGATCACCTTGTATCTAAGACTGCCCCATTATCTCAGTTCCTTTGAAAGACTTGCATTTTAGCCATCAGTGCCCTCTCCTAAGTAACTCCATGGGCATGATGGCTAAAATGTTATCTATATGGCACACATGAACTAACACCCTCTAGCTGTGACAACGGTCAAATTAATTCAGATAAGAGACGGCCTTAGAAATTAGCAACTAACAATACCAGTTGCAAAAAAAAAATTACATTTTTCCATATTTGAATCATGAAGGTTTAATTTTTACTAGACTGTCCCTTTAAAATGAATTTTATAGAATCTAACAAACACTGTGGGATGAGAGTGGGAGGTGATGTCACCGGATGGGGGCGTGGCTTATAGCCATTTTTGTCTATGTCACAGTTACCTAGTTAGATGTGTTGTACAAGCTGTATACTTCTATGCTCTGCAATAAAATAGCGTTGTACCTTCTATGCTGTGTCCTGCATCTCATGACACACTAGATCTAAGCTTTTTAAGTGGGGAATATTGCATCAGTTTCCATTGGAGTGTTGTAAAAACTTTGGATTGTTCTATTGAGGTATATAGCGATGTAACAATCATGCCCTAGCATTCAGAAACCTGAATATGGGAGAAATAGAAAAAAAATCTATTTGTGAAAAAACTAATAAGCAGGAACATAGGAATAATAGTGTATATTTATATTATTGTCATAATAGTGAACAGAAATCTTCTGAAACTACAGATCCAAAAAAAATGGCAAGTACAGACCAGAAAGAACAAGGGGAGGAATGCAATCTCATCAAAGGGAGACACACAATGCATCTTATCAAAAGGAGACACACAATGCATCTTATGAAAAGGAGACACACAATGCATCTTATGAAAAGGAGACACACAATGCATCTTATCAAAAGGAGACACACAATGCATCTTATCAAAAGGAGACACACAATGCCTCTTATCAAAAGGAGACACACAATGCATCTTATCAAAAGGAGACACACAATGCATCTTATCAAAAGGAAACACACAATGCCTCTTATCAAAAGGAGACACACAATGCATCTTATCAAAAGGAGACACACAATGCATCTTATGAAAAGGAGACACACAATGCATCTTATGAAAAGGAGACACACAATGCCTCTTATCAAAAGGAGACACACAATGCATCTTATGAAAAGGAGACACACAATGCATCTTATGAAAAGGAGACACACAATGCATCTTATCAAAAGGAGACACACAATGCATCTTATCAAAAGGAGACACACAATGCATCTTATCAAAGGGAGACACACAATGCATCTTATCAAAAGGAGACACACAATGCATCTTATCAAAAGGAGACACACAATGCATCTTATCAAAGGGAGACACACAATGCATCTTATCAAAAGGAGACACACAATGGGGCCTATCTTCAAGCTCCGAAAGGAGCTTGACGGCCGTGTTTCTGGCGAGTCTTCAGACAGCAGTTATGAAGCAGCGGTCACAAACATAACCATCCATAACCCTGTCCGCTTGCTCTGAGCAGGCGGACAGGAATCACCACAATTCAACCCGATCAAGTAAGATCGGGTTGATTGACACCTCCCTGCTGGCGGCCGATTGGCCGCAAGTCTGCAGGGGGCGGCGTTGCACCAGCAGCTCGTGTGAGCTGCTGGTGCAATGTTAAATGCGGAGAGCGTATTGCTCTCCGCATTCAGTGAGGTCTTGCGGACCTGATCCGCACTGTCGGATCAGGTCCGCAATACCTTTGTTAAATAGGGGCCAATGCATCTTATCAATGGGTAACATAAAACAACAGGAGGGAGAATAGGGTACATCCAAACAGGTTCTCCCCATTAAGGAAACCATCCTCACCGAAAACCCCCCATATAGAAATAAGTTCAGGGGAGGGAAGGGAAGGAAGAATTCTTCCAAAGAAGAAAACAGATAAATAGATCTTGTATATTTACTATTTTTGATAGTCTCTCACTGAAGAAGAATGTAATATATTGAATAGATAGTTGAAATTCGCACCCACTAGTTAAAAGAACATTTTCTTCTGAGCAAAGAGCAGTGTAATGTAAAATATTTACATTAAAAAGACAGTAAAACATATTCAAAAATATTAAAACTTATTTTTCATGTTTAAATGTATTTGAGTGGAAAGGGCTCCAAAGTGTGTGTATTTATTGAAAATGCAATAAGCATTCTTGGTAATACAAATATATATTTCAAAAATAATTTTATCCAAATCAAAAGGATACTTGTTCATATTTCAGTTATGATCAGTTTCGTCCCTTTAACCTAACCCTATATAGACTGAAAAAAATCACAATGTATGTCATTTTATCTCCAGAAAGCTACAGCAAATTGATCATATAAACTTTCCTGACAGACATATTAACCTTGACCTACAATTTATATTACAACCAGTGTTTCAGGCATTTGGAAGTTATGCATTCAGAGATTAGCGATATCAGACTTGTCAGATCTTATTCCTCACGTCAGTAATTCCCTCTGTCTGTCTTCCCAGACCTATTTATTTGTGCAAGAGAGCTAGAGTCACTTGACAGTCTTTAGATGGTAGGTCTGGATGCAGTTAACATCCTGATAAGACTGAATATAACCAATGAGTCAATTTGCTATCCAGATCAAGCAAAGATAATGCCTGTTTGGAGTTGCTGTCAAACTGTGATGCACTTTACTAGATTTTATTTATGTATGTATAATTGTATTTATGTAGAGTGCACTATAAGAAACATTTAGCAAAATAATACAGCACAGTATATGTAATACAGTATTAAACCAAGGTAACCTCAGTCTTTCCATTTTATGGGTAACTATTAACATGTTTTTATATGTCAATTTTTAGATAGTCTCTGAAGGTGGAAAGATCATTTACTTAGCAAATATTGAGTAAGCACCTTCATTTCTATAGAGTAAGGAGGGTTAAAAGAAGCAATAGAGTACTGGAGTATAGTATATTTTTTTTAATTTAAAATCTAATAAAATCACTATCGCTATAGTATCTGTTCTCTAATTAATTTAGCACTGTGTGTGCCTGCTCACATACATACAGATCATTGTGCTTATTTTAAGGGAGACGTCCGTCTACTTGGTTTAGTTATTTGTTTTTTCCCTGTTGCCATCTTATTGTCTGTAATTATTTTTAGGAAGTGATTTTTTTAGATTTTAAATACATTTGTTTTATACTATCCTGCAGTACTCTATTGGTTCATTTAGCGCTCCTTATTCTGTAGGAATGTAGGTGTTATATTTTTTTTGCTACACATTGGGAAGGGTTTAGCTTGAATAGGAACTTTTAGAGTACTCATATGTGCGCCCTGTTTTCCGTCGTTTTGCATTTCTAAATATTGAGTATAAGTATCCTGAAAGTTGCCAGTTTTCTACCAACTCGACTTGGGTAAACACCGCTGTAAGTTAGCTTTTTGTGTCCGTTGGGTAGCGAGTGTATTACAAGTTGAAAGTGAAAACTTAACGCACACGCGAAAACCGGTGTGCTAAAATTTGGACTTCAGACATTGTGACAGCGTTAACGCATTCTTCATATAGACTTTAATAGAGCAGTGAAAGAAAAAAACTAACACCTATCACTCGTGCGCTATCCCGGCCACGTTTAAACAAATGCACTCAGTTAAAACCTTTATTAAATCTGAATATTGCATAAATATGCTTTTACGTGTTTTTCTCTACTTGACTGCAAAGGGCTCCAATGCACTTATAAACACATAAATACATATGTACACACATATATATGTATATATGTCTGTAAATACATATATACACATATAAATACATAACTACGGACATATAGACATATATATATATATATATATATATATATATATATATATATTTATTTATATACAGTATATATATATATATATATTTATTTATGAAAAAGGGAGGGCACTCACAGGAATTATTAATTTCAACAATTGATAATGTTTATTAACCAAACTTCGGACTAGATTACGAGTTTTGCGGTAGCTGAAAAAAGCAGCATTAACAGGTGCCTAACGCTGCTTTTTTTACTACCGCTGGTATTACGAGTCTTGAAGGTTTAGGGTCACTGCAAACTTTTTTGGCCTTACCACAAAACGACTTACGTAAACTTCGTAAAGTCTATTTTCTATGGGACTTTTAAAGCGTTGGTATTAGAGTCTGTCCTGAGAGGCCAAAAAGTGAGCGGTACACCCTAATCCGTCAAGATTTCTACCGTATTTGAAAGTCAGTAGGTTATGAGTTTTATGGTACAACGCCGTAACATAAAACTCATAACTAAAGTGCTAAAAAGTACACTAACACCCATAAACTACCTATTAACCCCTAAACCGAGGCCCTCCCGCATCAGAAACACTAAAATAGATTTTTTAGCCCCTAATCTGCTGCTCCGGACACCGCCGCCACCTACATTATATTTATGAACCCCTAATCTGCTGCCCCCAACATCGCCGACACCTACATTATATTTATTAACCCCCTAATCTGCCGCCCCAATGTCGCCGCAACTTACCTACACTTATCAACCCCTAATCTGCCGCACCCAACGTCGCACCACTATAATAAACATATTGACCCCTAAACCGCCACCCTCCCGCCTCGCAAACATAGTTTATTATTATTAACCCCTAATCTGCCATCCCTAACATCGCTGCCACCTACTACATTTATTAACCCCTAATCTGCCGCCCCCAACGTCACCCGCCACTATATTAAAGTTATTAACCCCTAAACCTAAGTCTAACCCTAAAACCCCCTAACAAATATAATTTAAATAAATCTAACTAAATATTCCTATCATTAAACTAAATAATTCCTATTTAAAACTAAATACTTAGCTATAAAATAAACCCTAAGCTAGCTACAATATAATTAATAGTTACATTGTATCTAGCTTAGGGTTTATTTTTATTTTACTGGTAAGTTTGTATTTATTTTAACTAGGTAGAATAGTTATTAAATAGTTATTAACTATTTACTAACTACCTAGCTAAAATAAATATAAATTTACCTGTAAAATAAAACCTAACCTACGTTACAATAACACCTAACACTACACTATAATTAAATAAATTAACTAAATTAATACTATTAAATAAATTAAATCAAATTAGCTAAAGTACAAAAAAAAACAAACACTAAATTACAGAAAATAAAAAACAAATTACAGATATTTAAACTAATTACACCTAATCTAATAGCCCTATCAAAATAAAAAAGCCCCCCCCCCCCCCAAAAAAAATAACAAAAACCCCTAGCCTAAACTAAACTATCAACAGCCCTTAAAAGGGACTTTTGCAGGGCATTGCCCCAAAGAAATCAGCTGCTTACCTGTAAAGAAAATACAAACACCCCCACAACAGTAAAACCCACCACCCACACAACCAACCCCCCAAATAAAATACTATCTAAAAAAAACTAAGCTCTCCAAATGCCATGAAAAGGGCATTTGGATGGGCATTGCCCTTAAAAGGGCAGTTAGCTCTTTTGCAGGGCCCAAAGTCCCTAACCTAAAAATAAAACCCACCCAATACACCCTTAAAAAAACCTAACACTAACCCCATGAAGATCGACTTACCAGGAAGAAGTCTTCATCCAAGCCGGGCCGAAGTCCTCAACGAAGCCGGGAGAAGTCTTCATCCAAGCGGGCGAAGTGGTCTTCCAGACAGGCAGAAAGTCTTCATCCAGACGGCATCTTCTATCTTCATCCATCCGACGCAGAGCGGGTCCATCTTCAAGACATCCGACCGCGGCAGCATCCTCTTCATTATTATTATCATTTATTTGTATAGCGCCGCCAAATTCCGTAGCGCTGAGGACTAAAGACGAATGAAGGTTCCTTTAAGTGACCTTCATTAAGGGGTGGTGGGTTTTATTGTTGGGGGGGTGTTTGTATTTTTTTTACAGGTAAAAGAGCTGATTACTTTGGGGCAATGCCCCGCAAAAAGCCCTTTTAAGGGCTATTGATAGTTTAGTTTAGGCTAGGGTTTTTTTATTTTGGGGGGGGGGGGCTTTTTTATTTTGATAGGGCTATTAGATTAGGTGTAATTAGTTTAAATATCTGTAATTTGTTTTTTATTTTTCTGTAATTTAGTGTTTGTTTGTTTTTGTACTTTAATTTAATTTATTTAATTGTATTTAATTTAGTTAATTTATTTAATTATAGTGTAGTGTTTGGTGTTATTGTAACTTAGGTAAGGTTTTTATTTTACAGGTAAATTTATATTTGTTTTAGCTATGTAGTTAGTAAATAGTTAATAACTATTTAATAACTATTCTACCTAGCTAAAATAAATACAAACTTGCCTATTAAAATAAAAATAAACCATAAACTAGATACAATGTAACTATTAGTTATATTGTAGCTAGCGTAGGGTTTATTTGTATAGGTAAGTATTTAGTTTTAAAATAGGAATTATTTAGTTAATAATAGGAATATTTAGTTAGATTTATTTAAATTATATTTGTTAGGGGGTGTTAGGGTGTTAGACTTAGGTTTAGGGGTTAATAACTTTAATATAGTGGCGGCGACGTTGGGGCGGCAGATTAGGGGTTAATAAATGTAGGTAGGTGGTGGCAATGTTAGGGACAGCAGATTAATGGTTAATAATAATAAACTAATGTTTGCAAGGGCGGGAGGGCGGCGGTTTAGGGGTTAATATGGTTTATTATAGTGTCGGCAAAGTTGGGGGCGGCAGATTAGAGGTTAATAAGTGTAGGTAGGTTGCGGCGACATTGGGGCAGCAGATTAGGGATTAATAAATATAATGTAGGTGTCGGCGATGTTGGGGCAGCAGATTAGGGGTTCATAAATATAATGTAGGTGGTGGCGGTGTCCGGAGCGGCAGATTAGGGGTTAATAAGTATAATGTAGGTGTCTGCGATGTCAGGGGCAGCAGATTAGGGGTTAATAAGTGTAAGATTATGGGTGTTTAGACTCAAGGTTCATGTTAGGGTGTTAGGTGTAAACATAAATTTTATTTCCCCATAGGAATCAACGGGGCTGCGTTACTCTGTTTTACGCTGCTTTTTTTGCAGGTGTTAGACTTTTTTCAGCCGGCTCTCCCCGTTGATTCCTATGGGGAAATCGTCGCACGAGCACGTTACACCAGGCTCACCGCTGACTTAAGCAGCCCTGGTATTGGAGTGAGATATGGAGCAAAATTTTGATCTACGCTCACTTTTTGTCTTTTAACGCCGGGTTTGTAAAAACTCGTAATACCAGTGCTGCAGCAAAGTGAGCGGTGAGAATAACGTGCAAATTAATACCTCACCCCTGTTACTGCAAAACTCGTAATCTAGGCGTTCAAATTTTATACATGGAAAATCATAGTCCGACATTTCGGCTCCTTCTCTGAGCTTTTTGAAGACAGATTTTTTATATCTCGATCTTGCTAATTTTTCCTCAGGAAGAATGGCTTACATGCCGGATCAAGATAAAAAATCTGGCTTGAAGAAGGCTCAGAGAAGGAGCCGTACGTCGACTATGACTTTCCATGTATAAAATGGGAAGTTTGGTTAAAAAACATTATCAATTGTTAGAATTAATTATTCCTGTGAGTGCCCTCCTTTTCCATAAATATCTACATACGACTTTTGACGATTGCACCCAGGTTATCATTACACTACAGAGGTTGGAGTGCTGGGCCACCGGCTATTTGATATTATATATATATATATATATATATATATATAATATATATATATATATATATATATATATATATATATAAATGTATTTATCCTCTATGTTAAAGCCCTTTGTCTGCCTTTATTTTCACTGAGATCTCATATCTTGAGCCTTTATAACTTTTTTGCGATTTTTTTTTAATAATTTTTATTAGATGGTGTTATTCTGAGTGCAAACCTGTACTTTTGTATATATTTTTAATGTGTTTTGTGCAACTTTTTATTTGATCGGAACAGTTAACCTGAAGTAGCGCTAACCTGGCACGCGTTAATTTCAAATGCACTCAAGAGTTCGCATTTACGTTCAACTTGTAATACATTCTCTACATCCAACGCACACAAACAGGCACAATAAACCCTATATCACTTGCGTGAAACTGTTAGTGTGGCCTCTCTTAATATGGCCCCAAATGTCAACAATAAAATAGACAAATCTTTTCAACAGACAAAGTTACCCTGATAAATAAACAACAGCCACAGAATAAACAATAACATACATAGGATAAATGATAACTATATCGGACAATGATCAGTGCAGGGGTCACACCTGCCAAACAAGATGGTGCTGCCCATGCCAAACAACCCAATGATCATTTTTGGTGACAATTGAAGAGCATCAATTATGGAACCATGTCATCATCATCAATTTAATATAAAAACAAGAAACAAATATATCTACAATAAATCAACAACTGATAAATCTGTCAGCATCCCTGACTTACCCAGCCTCCGGTTTCGGCTAGTATTGGGCCTCCCGACCGCTCATCTTGGTCACCGTTGCGGCAAAGACAGGCCCCCTGTGGTTCATCTCGGCGTCCCATGTAGAGAGACGCCGAGACTAGTCTATCAGCAGCTGAAAATCTCTAGGTGAACGCAGCTGCACCACTGCCTAGATTTAAAGAGCCAGTCATAAACTATAGGACCTCCCACCTGAAAGGCACAGGTGTGGGAGTTCCTATAAAAGGCTACTCTGTGCTTCCACTCTGCCACTGAGTTATTGCTTTGGAAGGTTCTTTTGCTTGTTCCTGCTCCTCTGCTGTGACCTGATGTATGCTTATATTACTGCTGAGACCATAGACCTCTGCTATGATATTTTGGTCTCAGCAGTAATAGAAGCATACCCAAGTATCATAGCAGAGGTCTTTGGTCTCAGCAGTAATATAAGCATTACATCAGGGTAACAGCAGAGGTCTTTGGTCTCAGCAGTAGTATACGTATGCATCAGGGTCACAGCAGAGGTCTTTTGGTCTCAGCAGTAATAGAAGCATAATCAATACCTCTGCTGTGACCCTGATGCATGCTTATACTACTGCTGAGACCAAAGACCTCTGCTATCATACTTGGGTATGCTTATATTACTGCTGAGACCAAAGACCTCTGCTATGACCCTGATGCATGCTTATACTACTACTCAGACCAAAGATCTCTGCTATGATACTTGAGTATGCTTATATTACTGCTGAGACCAAAGACCTCTGCTGTGACCCTGATGCATAAGTATACTACTGCTGAGACCAAAGACCTCTGCTGTGACCTTGATGCTTGCTTATACTACTACTGAGATCAAAGACCTCTGCTATGATACTTGGGTAAGCTTATATTACTGCTGAAACCAAAGACCACTGCTGTGACCTTGAGGCATATGTGTACTACTGCTGAGACCAAAGTCCTCTGTTATGATACTTGGGTATGCTTATAATACTGTTGAAACCAAAGACCTCTGCTGTGACTACTGCTGAGACCATAGACCTCACCAACAGTACCCGCTGGGTTCTGTGCTTGTTGAGAGATATGTGCCTACTTATATATGCTCTCTTGTTTCTGGACATTTTACAATTTACCTCACCAACAGTACCCACTGGGTTTTGTGCTTGTTGAGAGACTTGTGCCTACTTATATATGCTTTATCAATTCTGTTCCATTTCTCTAGTAAAGTATATTCAAGAAAGATTTTCTTTGCTTTGGCTTTTCATTTCCGCATACTGAGTTCAGACAACTCCCCTCAACCTTACAAAATTGATACAGATAGCAATAAAATATTTATGTATAGTATATACCTATCAGAAATTGGCATTAAAAATACATTTTGTTGGTTAAAAAAAAATACAACACTCATTCCCATTGCAACACACAAATATAAAAGGAGCAACTCACTGATAGGAGCTGTGTGGCTTTGGAGATTGTATGTGGAGATGTTGGCAGGCTAAATAAATGTTGACTGTCCAAAAGTAGGCTGATCCATTTTATGTGATATATTAGGGTTTTAGTGGGTTATTAAAAATGTAAACAATAGAATAGACTGCATGTCTTCCTAAACCACAAACTTTTCAAAGAAAGTAGGAGTCTCGTCCACACATACATTTTTATTTTTATTTTTTTTTTGTTTTCGGCCAGTCTGCAAGTGGTGATTCTCTGAAATTCCCATATATGACATACAGTTACTACTGTGATTGTTGCCTATGAGGAATATCTGTATCTGCAGAAGAGGAACAAGGAAAGGTAAGAGACTGAATAATGACCTGTGTGTCCAATTGCAAGTGTTAGTAGCCATGTGTTTTAGAACATGTGTGCATGCATGTGCTACTAAGGTCTACAAGATATTGCACAGCATTGTGTTACATCCCTGTGTAATATACAAACTTGCTCACAACCTGTCACAGAGCAGGTGCTTGCAAACAATGACCCTACATGTCCTATTACCTTCAAACTATATCTAGGACTTTTGAGATTACAAGAGAGATGTATAGAGTTGCGCCTGATGGACCAGCTGTTGTTATGGAGCTATCACCAATGTCAGAAGTGTGTAGTTGCCTGATTTTTTTTAGCTTGTGTGTATATATTCACCAGATGGAGAGAGATCCTGCATTCAGTCACAGTTTTTCTCCATTGCATAGAGACTCCTGCGTACCTGGAAAACAATCATATTTGGTCATTTTCAATAACATGAAAAGTGAACATGCTAATGAGCAGGCTGTCATGTTAATCCTTGATGACCAGGCTAATTTGTCTACATCGGAACAACGTAGAGATCGCAAGATTTCAATTAGACATGTGCAGCCGCGAAAAATTTGGTTCGGTTCGGACCGATTCGGACCCGATTCGAATTTCAGTTCGGATCAATTCGAATTCGGAAGAAATCGAATGAATTATTTTTGGATTCATTCGGATTCTTTCGGATTCGTGTGAAATTTGGTTCGGTTCGGTTCGATTCGGTTCGAATCGATTCAGATTTTCGGAATTTCGGCACTGTTAAGTGGGATGTGCTGTGTATTACACTAGTATACTGTACAATACTAGTGTAATACATGGCCATCCAAATCCATCCAAATCCATCCGAATAAATTCAAATCGATTCGGATTTTTTCGGTAGATTCGGCACTGCCACATTCGGAAATTCGAATCGATCCGAATTCCGAATTTGGCAAAAATTGGCACATGTCTAATTTCAATGATGGAATCGGGTCAGGGGGCGTCCCTATGATGCTAGGCACACCCTCCAGACCACAATCCCATTCAGGAAGTGCTGTTGGCTTCAGTATAGCCAAACGGGTAGGACGTTCCATTGGCGCTAAAGCCCAGCGCAGTTAGGACGGCATGGAACGTCCCAACTTCAGAAAAGGGTTAAGGACAAGTCTAGCTGTTTTTTGAAGAAATTACATTGCCTTTTGTAAGTCTTCTTTATAGGTATTTCTCCATATTTCTGGCTGTAATTGCACAAGATTCACCATCTTTACTGATTAGAAATTTTCATTTGTGAATTTGGTATCTTGGCTACACCAATGGTGGTTAATATGTCAGTAGGAGTTATTACAATTATTTTTATTGTTTGCAAAAATGTGTCTAGTAAAAGTGATTGCTCTTATCAAATTTAAAGGGACGTTATAATATAATGTTTTGTATTCACAAATTGCATAGCCAAAGGTGGTTCAAAGTGTTAAAGGGATAACTAAACCACATTTTTTTTCTTTCATGATTCAGATAGAACAGGCAATTTTAAGCAAACTTTCCAATTTTACTCCTATTATCAATTTATTTTGTTTTCTTGCTATATTTATTTGTAAAGCAGGATTCGAAGCCTAGGAAATGGCCAATTTTGCATCAGCACCTGGGTAGCGATTGCTGATTGGTGGGTAAATGTAGCTACCAATCAGTGGGCTCTACCCAGGGTGCTGAACAAAAAATGGGCCAGCTCCTAAGATTAGATTCCTGCTTTTTTAAATAAAGATAGCAAGATAATGAAGAACATTTGATAATAGGAGCAAATTAGAAAGTTGCTTAAAACTGCATGCTCTATCTGAATCATGAAAGAAAAAATTCCTACCACTTGAGGTCAGGCAATGTTTCATAATTTTGTTGTATACTCATTTTGGCTTCATTCCTGAATGCATATTTACGTGTACACAGAAAAATTGTTTTCAAACACTAATTCAGCTTTCTTTTGATTTTTTCATTCAACTTTTTTTTTCGGGTTAAGAAATGATGTAAAAACATTTTTGAAAATAGTTTCTCCATATTACTACAATGTATTTTTTTTACAAACTCAGTCCTAACCTGCACCACAAATAGCCCAGATTACAAGTGAAGCACTATTGATATATCAAGGTGCGCTATCCATATCGGGACCCTGTGCTAATAATAGTGCAAAATCTGATATTTATAGTCCATAGTAAAAAAGAATTACCAGAGAATGTTAGTGTGGCCAACCATTTTTTTTTAATGCACCCTATACTATCAATGTCATGCTAAACATCGCTCAGCACACAAGAAAATAAAAAAGTTAGCTCAACTTGGGACTTGAAGTTAACTATTATGGCTACAATAAATTGAAAATACAATATATTGAAACAAATGTACAACATTAAAATTAGACATGTGCACAGCAGAAAAATTTGTTTCGGTTCATTTCAGACCGATTCAGAATTTTTCGAATTTCGTTTTAGATAAATTCGAATTCGGATACATTCGAAAGTATTCGTTTCAGATTCTTTCGGATTCAAATAAATTCGGATGTATTCGTTTTGGATTTGATTCATAAATTCGGAAGTTAAGTATGTGTTATGTTGATTTAGATGGTTCCAAGTTACACAAACTGAATTATTTCACTGTTCTATCTCACTAAATTTCACTTAATTTAATTTTTATACTGAATTGGGATTAGTCCATGGCCATTCGAATGTAACAAATATACCCAAACTTATTCGGATTTATTCATTACAAATGTATTCGTATTAGTTTAGTTTGGTTGCTAGAGTATATCTATTTTTTAAGGGGTTAATATTTATTTTAGCGCATTCTCCATTCTCTATGAATGTAAATGTTTAACTAAAATTCTGTATTTGTTTTGTTTTAAACAAAATGAATACCGAATAGTGCAGCCATCAAATATTCGGTTAAAGAAAGAAACAAAAATTTCTTGGTTGCATTGCTCTAATGTGTATGTGTGTGTACATATTTATGTGCACACATAAATACACATCTGTTACTGTATGTACACGCATATACACATATATAAACAAATGCATTCACACAAACACACACATATATATATATATATATATACAAAATATATACAACATTGTATATATGTATATTGAATCACTGTTAACAACATTTTTATATATATATATATATATACTATATATATATTATATATAAACTGAATGCACCTTTGGCATAGCACACCTTAAGTGCTTGAGCAAAGTCAGGTCCTGAGATTTGTAGCACACCCCATAGAAGTCTATTAAATGAGGGATTAAGCATGTCCATGATATCCAAACTCCAGATAATAATGCACAAGTGACTTTCGCTTGAGAGCTAGCATTTCAGTTGTAACTTGTAATATGAGCTCAAGAATTAGAGGGCGATTGATTTAACTTGAACAGTGTTAGCTTTTTGCTTCCTGAATCTCTGAGAAAAACTTTTAGTATTTTTGCTATCACTCCATTTAAACAGAAAAAGAACATTTTTTATTTTTTATTTACCTATCAAAACTATATCTTTTTTTTTTAGTAGACAACCCAGGGTATTGATCTAGGCTCATTATGGTATATATTTATGCCGCCATTTTGTTGCCAAATGCAATCTTATTAAAAAAAATTGTTAACTTTTTCACAAACTTTAGGGTTCTCACTCAGATTATTTAAAAACGGTGTGCAGTCATAACACAAATGATTGTAAAAGCTTCTTTATGATCCTCTTTGTTTAGAAATAGCAGACATGAATGCGTACCAAACTTCTGAAATTCCCAGCAGTAAAGGGGTTAACCAGGTTGCTTGTAAGGTTCGAGATTACCCAACAAGCTGATACCTCCCACCTCCCTGATACCTCCGATACAGGCCCCCCAACAACCACACCCTTCACCACCATCTTAGGTACTGGCAGACAGTCTGCCAGTAAGAAGTTTTAGGGAAAACATTTTTTAATAACCAATTTTTTTTCATTATCTGCAGTGTAGGATCCCCCTTACCCTCCCACCTCCCTGATCCCTCCCACCTCCCTGATCCCTCCCAAACAGCTCTCTAACCCTCATCTTAATGTATATTTATTATTTTATTTAATTTAAAGCGTTCTGTACTTTTGCGCTTTAGGTTAGGATACAGAATACAGAGAGAGAGGTTTTATTATTTGTTTTACTTTTTTTATACAAAGATTATAAGTTACATAACATATATAAAAACAGGACACTTTAATACCATAGAGCAATGCGGCCACTCCAATAATGTAAAACTACCACTCTGTATCATGCATGTGAAAGAACACCTAAGTTCCAAGATGGTGGCACACATTATGAAAATGTGGTTGACCAGCTGATATTAGTAAGGAATTAAAAAAGCAAATGGTTTTGAAGAGAACTGCTGGCACAGAAGGAATAACAATAGCATGGTGCGTAATATCCCACCAGTTTAAAGGGACATGAAACACAAACAACTTTCCAATTGACATCTATAATAACATTTGCTTCATTATCTTATTTACCTTTTTGTTGAAGGAGCAGCAGTGCACTACTCAGAGTTAGCTGAACACATCGGTTTAGCCAATGAAAGGAGGAATATACCGGTATGTGCCGCCACCAAGTAACAGCTAGCTCCTGTGCCTACCTAGGTATGGTTTTCAACAAAGGATTCCAAGAGAACCAAGCAAATTAGATAATAGAAGAAAATTGGAAAGTTGTAAGATTGCATGCTCTATCAGAATCATGAAGTTTTAATTTTGATCCCTGTCCCTTTAATTTCCCTTTAAGACCGCTTGTTTACATTATGCAGTAGACACATTAGTAATAAGAAGGAGGTAAGTACTAAGACAAAACATTATAACTGGATAGAAACTCATTAACTATAACTCATAATGGGTTTGTCACTTGAACCTAGACATGAGATTTAGCTAGATTCTGTCTTGTTCAGAACTAAGTAGGTTTTATGTAGGTGCCTAACCTCTAAGTTACTATAGCTATAGCTATCAATGGTTGACTAGTGACTACCATTATATTAATCAAAGATTACCAAGCTTTGGATTTATTTATGTTTCTGGTTGATTTATGGAAATCGAGAAACACTGTATTTGTTTGGATTGATACCTAAAGAACAAAATATTCCCCATTACTTTTAGATGATATTCAGTTACTTTGTAAGAAGTATTTAATATTTGTAATAAATATGTTAGCTTTATAAAACATTTTTTGTAATAGAGCATTATTTGTTCACCAGCTTGTTGATTTCATTACTGTTTTTTTTAGAGTTATGTTTTTCATTAATCACAATATAATATTACTTACATATCACTAATCTTATTTTTGCACAAATTCAAGTACTTTTTAACATGTGTGAAACATTTAAAAGTTGTATTTCCAGCACAAAGCTGCTGGCTACTGGATAATGCTATCGGGAATCTTAAAGATTGACCAATGGCTTCCAGCATTTCCTCTGAAACTAAGATATGAAGTCTTATAATGCTGCATTAGTTCCACACTCTTCCTATAAAGACCTTCTCAAAGAAACCGACACCCAGACGTGTTACACAGCAACAATAATTTTCCTTCAACATCTGGATTCCATGTAGTCTTGCGTCCCCATGAGCCATAAGATTTATGCTCTGATGAAGCATTCTTCTTTTTCGGCACAGAAATTATTGAGCTACAGATGTTAACAAGATGCAGAATTTTTTTTAATGTAAAATGTATATAAATGTAATGTAAAGTAAAATAAGTTCTATTTTTTTTTTGCTCATGATGAAACAAATGATTGGATTAAGTTAGTAGAGGTAAAGCCTATTAGAATCTTACGAAATGTGATTTTTTTTTCTGCTCATTAAGAAAGACTTTTGAATGTTCCAATCAACAACCTACAAAATTATTTCTGGTTTCACTTTTGGTGATTTACAATATAAAGGTCAAGTTGAACAGAGTTTATGCGAATTAAAAGACTAAACTCAAGACAGATTTACAGAAGTATTACATTATCCAAGGAATATGCTGTCTAATGAAAAATTACAAATTGAACGTGTTTAGTCTTCATAGTTCTATCTGGAGATACTTAAGCCACATGAATTAAGTAAACTTGGTCTTTCAGTTTCTGGATCACTGATACACAACTGAGAAGAAAGTCATAAAGTAACAGAAGCATTTTAAGGAATACTTCCATTTGCTTGAGGTTGAAATCAGAAATACAAACAGACGAGGAATTAAACATTTAAACGTGTTCTACGTTTTATATCATGTTTTAGAAATGTGTTTAGTGCTGACAGGAGGAAGGCGTTATTTTCCTTCAATTACTGTCATTTAGTTTTTTTATATTCCGGAAGAAAACAGTGCCATACTAAGGATATAATAAACCTCACATTAGATAGCTTTTAATGAGTTCCCTCAAGCATTTCAAGGCAGATTTATATGGTTTAGCAGACAATGAGATGTGTAATTAAATATTATGGACTTTAGAATTGAAAACCGTAAACATTAAAACATTTTCTCAAGCTTAAAATGTGTTAAGGACCAAGCGCTATTTTTTTTTCCCGCTCAATCACTAACTGCACTCAAAATAAAAAATTAGCACGTGTTACGAGTTGCCTGGGGCTCTCTAATAAAATCTTATTAGTTATCGCTTGCGTGTTAACCCAACACTGAGTTGTATCAACTGCGCTAAAGTCGAAGGTGCATTAGGAATACTTTACATTCCTATGTTACTATATGAATATACACAGATATAGAAAGATAGATAGATAGATAGATAGATAGATAGATAAAGATATATAGAAATATATATTTAAAAATGAAAAGAAAATGTTTTTTCTAAGTAAAGAACATAGGAATGTAAAGTATTTATATTCAAAACACATTAAAATGTGTAAAAAATGAATAAATAATTACATT
Organism: Bombina bombina; assembly: GCF_027579735.1. NCBI lineage: Eukaryota > Metazoa > Chordata > Amphibia > Anura > Bombinatoridae > Bombina > Bombina bombina. The sequence goes on from NC_069508.1 coordinate 67,955,628, forward strand.
GCATATATATATGTATATATACAGTATATATATATATATATATATATATATAATGTCTATAAATCTCTATACATGTGTATTTATGTGTTTATTTGCGTATATATGTACGTATGTGCGCACATTCAAATTTACGTATATAGGGGTAGATTTATTATGTTTCGGATGCAGCTGTTTCCGCGCGAACCTTCAGGCTCGACGGAAACAAAAGTTAAGAAGCAACGGTTGTAAGACCCCTGCTCCTTAACTCATCCACCACCTCTTAGGTGGCGGACAGCAATCATCCCAATCGGATGATTGACGCCCCCTACTAGCGGTCGATTGGCCGCAAATGTGCAGGGGGCGGCATTGCACAAGCATTTAACCAGAAATGCTTGTGCATTGATAAATGCAGACAGGGTATGCTGTCGGCATTTAGCAATGTCGGACGGACATGTTCGCCACAGCGAATCATGTCCGTCCGACATTTCATAAATCTACCCATAGACCATAAACTACATATGTATAGACATATATAGAATACACACAACTAGATATATTATTATAGTATACATTGGAGCCCCTTCCAGTGCAACACTCAACCATATACACTATCTCTTTTTAACCCCTTTGAAAACCTTCTTTATCAATATTAAAATTATATATATATATTATTATTATTTTTTTTAAAGTGTGTATATGAGTGTAATAGTTTATTTTATTGTGTTTTTGGTGTGTTTTAACCCTTACACCTATACTTCAGGTCTCAAGTGGCTCAATATATTCTAGTACAGTTTGGCTTTTACTTGAGCACAACCTATAAATTTCATCTTGTAGTATGAGCGCCATTTAGCACGGTCACAATCTCCATAAAAAATATAGGTTGTGCTACAAGGTTCTTAGCTAGGGAACCTGTCCTCCCATGTACAGGGTGAACAGTCAGCGATCAGTCCCTGTATTTATCTTCACATAAGCAAATGCTTGTGCAGCTCCTCCCCTGCTCTCAGGCAACCAATCCCACAAGAGCAGGACTTGTCAGTCATCTCAGCTGAAGCAGTCCTGGTAAAGAAGAGGTTAGGAATCTGCCGTGTTACAGCTGCAGCTTCTTAACTAGAAGAATGCAGGCTCACAAAAGGTGTTCGAGCTGCCTCTACCGTTATTGTTGTTGTTATTATTATTATTATCATTAATTTGTAAATCCCCACAAAATGACATAGCATTGAGTACAAAGTAGTGTTAGATAAAGGGCTACATTCATAGATGCTTCTTAGGATGCTAAGGGAACTCATCATATAGACAAGTTTATCTTAAAAATGTATTGAACATCTCTCCTATCTTTTCCAGCATTTCATGGTGGGTGTTCCTACCTTTAACATCTAAAGTTGTGTGATGTGCCCAATAAATTATTGTGACGGATACCCCGGCTACCCCGACTGGGTAGCTCCACCCAACGGGTCCTGCTTCCTCCCTGCCGACTGCAGCTATGTAGCTGGCAAGTGACCACAGCCTGTAGCCACCCCTGATGCCCGACAGCATCAGTACCCAGGGTCCCACCCTGTGACAGACTCCAGCTTCCCAGGCTGGGCAGCTCTGCCTGATGATCCTTTCTCTGCCTGGAACAGGCAGCTATGTAGCCCAGGAAAGTGATTTTAGCTGGAGCCAACCCGAATAACTAGACAGACTAGCATTCAGGTGAAATAAGAACTTGCACAGAAAACACAGCTTTTATATATTTCCAACACATGGGGGTAGTTACTACACAAATAGAAAAAATATTATACAATGAGACAAACATCAGACAATGGTTAGTTAAACAGATTCTAATCACATCCTGACTTACAAAAGGGACAATGAATGACTCACACAATAACAGAAAGCACACTTTACACCTAGACTAGATAACAACAGGGGTGAGGTTATAGGGGGGTAGGGGGTTTATTGCACAGGAAAACACAGCTTTTAGACATTTCCAACACATGGGGGTAGTTACTACACAAATAGAAACAGATATTATACAATGAGACAAACATCAGACAATGGTTAGTTAAACAGATTCTAATCACATCCTGACTTACAAAAGGACAATGGATGACTCACACAATTAACAGAAAAACACTTTCACACCTAGACTAGATAACAACAGGGGGAAGGTTATAGGGGGTAGGGGTTTAACCCCTTGCAGGCCTCGTATACATGATATCTCCCCCCTCCAGTTCAGCAGACCCGGCTAGACCCCTTAACGGGTCAGCCTGGGGGCTGTCCGACGGTGGCCCTCCACTTCTCGGTTGCTGGGAGAGGTTATGCCATCTCTCCTGAGCTTGGGGCATCCTGGTGGGTTCCTGCTGACGTTTATACCCTGCGCCCTGGGGCGCAGGGATAGTTACATAAGGCAACGTCCCAACAAGTTTTCTAAGGGCCGGCTCCAAAACAATTGCTGTCCCACAAGTTCCAGTGTCCTTAAGTTCTATGGCCACACTGCCTCTCTCTGTGACATTCTGTGACCCACCCACAAACAAAGCTAGTGCCGGTTTCCCAGCTGTATTCCCACCCCAGACCAGAGGGAGAGGTTGCTCCTTGGTGGGGCAGGTAAAGCTCGGTTGCCCAAACATGTGGCACCAACTGTATACACTTTTATCCTCCTTGCCCAATGCAACGCCTGCCCCCTGTGAGAAATACTCCCGGACAAGAAAAGGGTAGAGACCCTGCCAAGCTACTGAGGGGAGAGTCTGTCTCTTCTCCCGAGAAGGAGATCTACCACTATGGAGGGAGGTCTGCTACCTCCGCTCCATGGGAAACTGTGCCTGCCACTGGGAGAGAGACCAATTGTCTCCTCTCCCAGAAAGGGATTCGGCTGCTGGGGAGAGATATCGATACCCGTCTCTCCCTGCAAAGGCTTCTCTGTAAGGGGAGGGAGGATGACTACCTCCACTCCCGAAGGATGGATCTGCCGATGGGGAGAGAGACCGACTGTCTCCTCTCCCAGATAGGGGTTCTGTTTACGGGGGAGGGAGGATGACTACCTCCGCTCCCCAGGGGATGGCTCTGCCGCTGGGGAGAGAGACCGACTGTCTCCTCTCCCGGGTCCTGGCTCTGCCGCTGGGGAGAGAGACCGACTGTCTCCTCTCCCCAGGAAGGGGTTCTGTTTACAGGGAGGGAGGAGGGACTACCTCCGCTCCCAGGGATGGCTCTGCCGCTGGGGAGAGAGACCGACTGTCTCTCTCCTGGCTCCTGGCTCTGCCCGCTGGGGAGAGAGACCGACTGTTTCCTCTCCCGGCTCCTGACTCTGCCGCTGGGGAGAGAGGACCGGACTGTCTCCCTCTCCCAGGAAGGGGTTAAGTTTACGGGGAGGGAGGACGACTACCTCACTCCCAGGGGATGGCTCTGCCACTGGGGAGAGAGACCGAGTGTCCTCCTCTCCCGGCTCTGGCTCTGCCGCTGGGAGAGGGAGACCCGACTGTCTCCTCTCCCAGGAAGGGGTTCGGCTTATGGGGAGGGAGGACGGACTACCTCCGCTCCCAGGGGATGGCTCTGCCGCTGGGGGAGAGAGACCGACTATCTCCTTTCCGGCTCCTGGCTCTGCCGCTGGGAGAGAGGACCGACTGTCTACTCTCCCGGGAAGGGGTTCTGCTGCTGGGGAGGGTTATTGACCATCCATCTCTCCCTGCAAGGGGTTCTCTGTAAGGGGAAGGAGGATGACTTCCTCCTCTCCCTGGTTTCCTGGAGCCGTTACAGGTGCTGGGCAGAAGCCGGCAGGCTCTCTGCACCTGTTGCCAGCGCTTCTGCTGGGGTGGCTCCCTTGTCCAAGTCCATAAGCTCAGGGCCCGGCTGCTGATCTGTATCTAGCAGCCGTTGTCGCTTATGCCTCCTGTTGCCAATTCTCTAAGCCAACCTCCATGATTCCCAGACTGCTGTATCATAGCTCCCTGCAGGCTCTGTGGCATGCTGTTTAATGCAATATATCAGTGTTTTGTATCTCTGTTCCATCTCCAATTCCTTGCCACGTATATAATCCAAATCAGCATGCAGCCAGGGTACCCCTGAGAGACTCAGCAGGCTCCCTAGTACTCACAAATGTGCTTAGTCTCCACTCCTCCTGACTCCCAAAATCTGGGTCCTCTGCCATTAGTTCAAATAGTAATCCAGGCCGCCATAGCCAAAGCCCCTCTGTGGGGACACCATCACCCAGCCATGGCCACACTTGCATAGCATACCCATCGGAGGGTCCTGTAGCTGTCATCCAGAACCATCTCCTCCTGGAGCAGTCCAGCCATTCCGCCCAGGGCTGTCCCTCCCAGGCAAAGTACTCAGAACTTCCACTGGAGCCAGTAATCTTCGTCATCAGGGGAGAGGGTTGTTACTCGATAGCCCTGCCTCTTGTTGAAGAGCCTCCCTCCAGAGTCATCGGCGGACAAGGGTCCCTTTGTGCCAGCATGTCCCAATATGAACTAGGAGCAGTCCCAACTGGGGCCAGTGCCTCCTCTGCTCTCCTTAGGAGCTTGGTTCCCATAGTTACCAGCTACTGTGGCACATCTCCCTTTGTCGGTAGAAACTGTGTGATAGAAGCAGATCCCAACACTGCCAGCCAAATGTGACGGATACCCGGCGCTACCCCAACTGGGTAGCTCCGCCCAACGGGTCCTGCATCCTCCCTGCCGACTGCAGCTATGTACGCTGGCAAGTGACCCACAGCCTGTAGCCCACCCCTGATGCCCGACAGCATCAGTACCCAGGGTCCCACCTGTGACAGACTCCAGCTACCAGGCTGGGTAGCTCTGCCGGATAATCCTTTCTCTGCCTTGAACAGGCTGCTATGTAGCCCAGGAAAAGTGATTTTAGCTGGAGCCAACCCGAATAACTAGACAGACTAGCATTCAGGTGAAATAAGAACTGCTTTATTGCACAGAAAACAAAGCTTTTATATATTTCCGAATACATGGGGGTAGTTACTACACAAATAGAAAAAAAATATTATACAATGAGACAACATCAGAAAATGGTTAGTTAAACAGATTCTAAACACATCCTGACTCTACAAAAGGACAATGAAATGACTCACATAATTAACAGAAAAACACCTTCACACCTAGACTAAATAACAACAGGGGGAAGGTTATAGGGGGTAGGGGGTTTAACCTTTGCAGCCCTGGTATCCGTGACAATTATATCTTGCCCTTCAACCCCCCACAAAAAAAAAACAGGCATGTGAAAAAACAATAATCACCATCCCAACACCTAAGAAACACACTTGCAGAAAGGTTTATGTAAATCTTTTATTTTTTGTTTTATTTCTTTTTAACTATTTTTGAATATTATTTTTCACATATATTAGAATGGACTGTTATGGAGGGGGTGTCCTTCTCAGTGGAGTGTAACCCAAAGCCCATGGCTGTAACTGGGGTGGATACAAATCTTTATTGAAGTGTACAATTTTGACAACCAATGACATAGATTTATATATTACAATACACATGGGCTTTTTTATTTTTTTTATTTGAGACTTACAGTTTGAACCAGAAAGGTATTGCCAAAGTGAATTGTTTTGTATTTTGTGACATTACACATCCATAGGAACAAATAACAGAACCTTTATATCAGCACAGCCACCAATAAAAATAGTTAAAAAAAAATAAATAAGATTGTAATACCAAAATTAGTAAATGGATTGTTGTCCTATTTCACTGATGATCAGCAGTTTACTTTTGATATATTAGTTGACCACATATTCCAAGGTCACTATACCTTTCTTTTCAATCTTTTAATGATATCCATTGTAATATATCCCATCCAGTGTTTCCTTTTAATGACCCCGGTCTTAAACTAACTGATAACATATGACAAAACAAATACAAAAGAAAAAAAAAAAGTGCAGATATTAGATATATTATAGACAAAGATAAGTAGATGCAGCTATGCCAGTTGAAAAACACTTATTTAAAACATAGAATAAACCAACTGCCACTCTGATAAAGGGCAAGTCACGAATATTTAATAAAGGGTGAATATCTATGATATACTTGTAAAATTAGGTGTTGTGTATTGTACAAATATATATATGAAAAGATGGTATAAGGCCAATGAATACACATTACAGCACTCATTTAGATAATTAGTGTATACAGTGTATGATCTGGTTTTGTACCATAGTTAAAACACCCTAGGACTAGATTTACGTGCAAGCAATATCGGATTTTCGAGGCCAAGGTATGCATATGTTAACATGCATTGCACCCCAGGACAGCATCAGGTATATTGATGCTGGACATCCACTATTCCTGTTCCCCTCTGCACAACCTGCAGCATATTTAAGTCATAAAGTGTCCATAAAAACATGGCTGAGGTGTCTACCATAGGCATACTCCAGTAATCATTGTAAACTGTGCTTAAGCTGTAAATCCACTTAAGTGACTGTTGTCCTTTCTTGTGATGATCCTAAAATTAAGTTTTGTATATGCATATGCACATGGTAGATGGGTTAATATGCAGTTGTTCTAAGTGGTTTTCCAAAACATTAATGGTTATCACCAATTTTAATTGATTAGTCTTAAATGGAAAAAAAAAACATGATATTTTCCCCCAATTAATGGCGTTACAGCCCCACGCAGGCCTTTGAGTACCTATGTAGTGTAGCCTCGAATGTGATATTGTAGTAAATCCTTTCATGGTAATGTATGCAACCCCATAAATGGTTTGCAAGCAAGCGTTTTCTCTACTTTCAACTTGTAATCCCACGCCAAAACACCATGTGCAAGTTTCACAATAGAAATATCTCGTCAGTGCAATTTATGGCTTCATGTAAACACAATTTTGTGCTCAAACTGTAATATAGCCCTTTGTGTGGCAAAGGGTACATCCAGAAGTGGTAAACCGATATGTAATATGGTGTAGTCACATTGATTGATCACAAGATTTAACATCTCTTATGGGTACTCAAAGAATTTGATATCAAAATCGGAACAATTGTGACTCCACATATGTGGTATATCTATTGAAATGTGGTTGTAGTCTATTATATGTATGGGAACAATAAAGAAAATTAAGAAGAGGTTTACCAAACACCTCTATAACATTAAAAATAAGTTCATCAAGCATATTGTACGCTACCATTTCTGAGAGGATCATAGGAGAATTCCCAAGTCTTTAACAAATTAGATGATTAATTGGGTGCCTCCCACTAAACACAACTAGTTACTAAATTTAAGACAGCAAAAAACATACTGGATTTTTTAAATTAGACTGTTTACACCCAAGAGGTCTTAATGTGGACATGGACATACATTTTTATACATACAGTAGTAACATAGTAATATAGTAGATGAGGTTGAAAACAGACAGAAGTCCATCAAGTTCAATCTATACAAGTCTTAATATATTTACAAATAAAAGCCTAATTTAATACCATTAAAAGGTGACCCATTTAATTCAAGCAAATCATATCCTGAATCGGTTCTATCCAAAAAAAGTATCTAAAATCATTTTTTAATATATCTAAGGTATTGGCATTTACTACCTCCTTAGGTATGAATTTTGATTGCTCTTACAGTGAAAAAAACATTTACATTGCTGGAGATCAAATCTCCCTTTCCTCCAGCCTTAAATAGGGGACCTCTTGTCAGAAACAATTTTCTTGGAATAAACAAAGCTTCCACCATCTCTATATATGGGCCTTGAATATATTTATATCAAGTAATCATGTCACCTTTCAAGCACCTTTTTTGTAGAGAAAACAGACCCAGTTTGGCTAGCCTCTCCTCATACCTTAAATTATCCATTCCCTTATTATTTTTATGGCCCCCTTCTCTTAACGTTTCCTAAATCTGCATTGTCATTTTTGAGATTGGTCCCCCAAAAATGCACTCATACTCAAAGTAAGGTCTCACCAGGAATTTATATTGTGAGAGAATTATGCTTTTCTCCCTTGCATCAATGCCTATTTTAATACATGATAGTATCTTATTAGACTTTGAAGCCACTGCCCTACATTGTGCACCCTATCTTTAACTTGTTATCTATTATCACTCCCAAATCCCCTTTCTTCTCTGTTATGCTAATCATAGTTCTATTTAAATATTAGGTTGCCTGCTTATTTTACTACTTCCAAAATGTAGAACATTGCCATTTTCCCGTAATTAAACCTCATTTTCCATTTACCTGCCCATTCTTCTATATAATTTTTGTAGATCCCCTTGTAAAGCAATATCATCCTGCACTGACCTAATGACCTTACACAACTTTTTATCATCTGCAAAAATAGAGATGTTGCTATTTAATCCTTGCTTCCAAGTCATTATAATAAAATTATTAAAAAGAACAGGGGCCCAGTACTCATCCCTGTGGGACTCCGCTGATTACCTTTGTCCAATCTGAGGATGATCCATTTACCTACTACTCATTGCTCCCTGACTTTTATCAAGTTATTTCTCTTATGATCTAACACTTTTAGCAATTCGCAGTCCCTTAATTTAGTATAATTAATCTCTCATGTAGCACTGTACCAAACACCTTTGCAAAATCTAAGTAACATCAACTGATTCCCCATTATCTATATTTTTACTTACCTTCCTCATAGAATCCTAATTAGATTAGTTTGACAGTATCTATTTCTCACAAAACCATGCTGATTTGAACTCATAATCTTGTTTAACAAATATACTCATTAATATAATCCTTTATAATCCCTTCAAATATCTTCCCCACTAATAATGTCAGACTAACTGGTCTATAGCTTCCTGGATCAGCCCTGCTTCCCTTTTTAAAAAGTACAGGGTGAACAGTCAGCATGTAACTTCTATATACAGTTCCTAAGAACCTATGTGTATTTTCCATCAATAAAGGTTTTATTTTATGATATACATTTTTATTACGATTATTAATAAAAGTTATATTTTAAGTTATCTTGCCCTTTAGCTCTTTTAAATATATTTGCTACCTAGACTCCTTATCCTAAGTGTGCCGTATAATACCTCTGTTCCTATCTTCTCCCCTGCTATGCCTGAGGATAATGAGTCTTGAACAATATTAAGAGTAGAGTTTTGGCTATAACAGTATGCTAAATTCCCGTAAAATCCACTGGGTGGATTTCCATCTGGGCCTGGAGTTTTATTTACCTTATATTATCCAGTTTTTTCCTGATATCCTCTAGAGATAACACAGCTTAATGATATGGCTTGTATGTTCTAATTTGTTTTAAATGTATATCCCATTGGTTTAAATCTGATTCTGATACATTTTTGTATCTCTGGTGGGTAATTCATATCTGAAGGACAGTTTTTATTAAATTTATTGTGGGCTAGATTATGAGTGGTGAACTATTGTTTGCGTGCAAGTGATATTTTCATGACCGCGAGCGAAATCGCAATTTACACTGGAATGATAACCCTGACCTCAGAGCTCTGGTTAACTGTTATGCAAATAAAAAAGTATCACCTAACACATCAAAAATTACATTTAACAGTACAGTTACATTCATAATAACACTGTCTAATAAAATATATATATATATAATATATATTGCACAAAACGGTTATGTAAGGGCTCTAAAGATATGAGGGTCTCAGCTGTTAGGAAAAAAGTGCAAGGCAAAGGGCTTAACATAGAAATACATACATACAGATGTCTAAATATGGATATGCATGTATGTTTGTACATATATATATATATATATATATATATATATATATATATTGTATATAAATGTCTTATATGTGCTAAACATATGTATTTATATGTGCATATATGTATTTACAGGCATATATACACATATGAACACACTACATATATCTATATATTATATATATATATATATATTATATATATATATATATTTATATATATATATATATAATAAGTGCATTGGAGCCTTTTGCAGTTTAATAGATGAAAACATGAAAAAAATCATATTTATGTAATATTAATAATAATACATTGTTTAACACTTATTAACTACTGTAAATATTATACATTCCAATGTTCTGCAACATAGCAGAACATGTTCTATGTATTATTGAGTATATATCTATACATATTTAATCATATATGTAATATATTATATATATAGTATATATATATATATCATATTCTGCTCTGGGCAAAGCATTGGATTATGAAATATGCAATCTTATCTTCTTATGTTGCACTTTAAATAACCGTGTATCATGTTTGTGCGACTTGTGGGTGTCTGTGTCTTTTTTTTCCCAACTTTCTTTGGCCTCATTGAAGTTGATGAGGAAAAAAAACACATCTCTTTGTTACCATGACTTTTTTGAAGAGAGTTAACCTCTATCCAATTTCTGATCCCTCTTGAGAAAGTCCGACTGAGATCCAGGAGAAACATGAGCTATCCTTAGCGGGATTATCAGGATCTGTGTCAGGTGTGACGTCAAACCTAAGCACCAGACGGTTGAACTGTTTGATGGTTGGCAATAGAGACTTGTACTAACTTTCTCTTGAGTTAGCTACCGCAAAAGGAGCATACCCCTGGGCGCTTGAGTATACTATTTTAATTGTAAGTGCGGTATGTTGTGGAAACTGTGTTTTTATTATTACATTTTGAATCGTAGTGCGCTTTGTTTCTTTCGGTTTCTGCTACAAAACTAAACCCATTAGATCAAACGCTTGCCCAGGAACTTCAAGAGATGAGAGTTATGATATATGAACACCTTTCTATCACAACACAAAAGCAGCACTTTTATTGCAACGAGGGATTCTACACAGATAGTAAAAAAATGGGCAAGATGCTCACAAAAGCACTTAAGTGCAACAAAGTTTGACATATGCCTCACCCCCTTCAGGTACCCCCAAAAAGATCAATGAGAGCACACCGGGAATTGCAGAAATTTGGAACAATTTTACTCTTGCTTGTACAATCTCACTTCTAGTCTGAGAATACAGTCCAAATTAACACTAGCAAAGACTATTTACAAACAGCCAATGTTCCCTTTCTCACCGTTGAAATTATCGAGTCACTAGATAACCCTATCTCAGCCTGAGGTACTCTCAGAAGCAATTGCAGCAATTGTGCATGTATACAGGTCCCCAAGTAAAAACTCGTGGTTGCATACTCGTGCAGAAAAAAATACAGTAAAGTAGACTTTAATTGAGCCCTCGTTTTTAAACAAAATAAAAATAGCCGCCAGCTCGCGCAAACATGAGCGCAGGATTGCAATGAGATATATGTATGTATTTTTATACATATGTATATCCTGTATTTATTTGTAAATATATTTCTGTAAAATACATACAGTATATACATACAGGTATATAAATACATGTATACATATGTATAGAAATAGATACATATATATTTACATACATACATATTTATACATGTGTTCCTTTGGATCCCAATGTAAAATCACTTTTGGTGCGTTTTGTTTTCTAAACCTGACATCTCATATCTTGAGCCCTTATAACTTTTTATAGAAATGTGTTTTCTAAATTATTTTTATTAGACTGGTGATATTATGAGTGTACTGTACTTTTCAATGTATTTTTGATGTGTTTTGTGACACTTTTTTTGAGTTGCGAAACAGTGAACCAGAGCTCTGAAGTCACGGTAATCATTCTAGGGTAAATCACGATTGCACTCTTTCAATTTGTAAAAAGCAGGGCGGAATTTAACTTGGGTGCAAACTGCCACAAAAACTAGTTATTGCTTGCGTGCAAACAATAGCACACCACTCGTAATCTAGCCCTGTGCAATGGAGAGTCAACACATAGGGTTAGATTTACCAAAGGACAAACGGACATGATTCGCTGTAGCAAATCATGTCCGCTCAACTTCGCATATGTGCTGGCATTTATCATTGCACAGAATTTCTAGTGAAATGCTTGTGCAATGCCGCCCCCTGCTCACTGGCGGCCAATCGGCCACTAGCAGGTGGGTGTCAATCATCCCGATCAGATCGGGATGATTTCAGTCTGCAACCTAAAAGGGTGGCAGAGAAATTAATGAGCAGTAGTCTTACGACCACTGCATATTAACCTACATTTCAGGCGAGTCGTGAAATTATGCTGGTAGGATGCAGCATCCGCTGCTTAATAAATCTACCCCTTCAAGTTTACCATCACTTTAACAAAAACATTTGAGGTCTTAAAAAGTAAACCAGAATAGGTTAGCCTCACCTGATCAAAATAATAAAAATTCAAATATAAATGTAAACAGCATAAATCACAGGTTTAATGTGGGTTCATTTCATTTAATTATTATAATGTGGAATACTTCACTTAGATTCAATGCAAATAGACCCTCTTAGGATACCCCTGGTCCCACTCTTGCCATTATAATTATAGCTCTATTCAGTGAGGTCACATCAACTCTGTAATTGAAACTAAAAATTCTAATTATTCAATCTCCGACTGTGAAATGTCTTTATTGTTTAGCCCATGTGAAACCTTTTTCTTTTTTAAAAGACCACTACACTGATCAACCACAACATAAAAACTACTGCCAGGTGAAGTTAATAACATTTATTAAATCCTCACAATGGCACCTGTCAAGGGGTTGGGATACATTAGGCCAGCAAGTGAACAGACAGTTCTTGAATTTCCATGTGGTTGGAAGCAGGAAAATGGGCAAGCGAAAACATCTGAGTGACTTTGACAAGAGCCAGATAGTGATGGCCTAAACAACTGGCATCTCCAAAACGTCAATTATTGATGGATGTTCCCCATATGCAGTGGTTAACTGGCATCAGGGTCATGGGCGCTCAATACTCATTGATGCACGTGGGGGGAGCAAAGGCTAGTCTGTCTGGTTTAATCACACAGAAGAGCTACTGTAGCTGAAAATTGCTGAAAAAAATAATGTTGGACATGATAGAAATGGTTGTCAGAAACACACAGTGCATTGCATTTTGTGTTTGTATGGGGCTGCATAGCCAAATACCAGTCAGAATGCCTATGATGACCCCTGTCCACTGTCGAAAGCACCTTTAATAGGGACGTGAGCATCATAACTGGACCATGGAGCAATGGAAGAAGGTTACCTTGTCATATGAATCACGTTCTCTTTTAGATCAGGTGGATGGCCAGGTGTGTGTGCGTCATTTTCCTGGGGAATAGATGGCAGCAGGATGCACTATGGGAAGAAGACAGGCCGGCGGAGGCAGTGTTATGCTCTGGACATTGTTCTGCTGGGAAACCTTGGTTCCTGGCATTTATGTGGATGTTACTTTGACATGTACCACCTACCTAGAAATTGTTGCAGACCATGTACACCTCTTCATGTGAATTGTGTTCCATGATGGCAGTGGCCGCTTTCAGCAGGATAATGCACCTTGTCACACTGCAAAAATTGTTCAGGAATGGTTTGAGCAATATGACAAAGAGTTCAAAGTGTTGCCTTGGCCTCCAAATTATCCCCCCCACCCGTATTATGTGACAGTCTTCAGCCAATCAAAAAATGTATCTACATATATATTGAGCAATTTTGCACATGCTGAGTAGGAACTGGAGCCTCAGAAAGTGTGCATATAAAAATAATGTGCACGTCTTGATAATGTAAGTATTTTGGAAAGTTGTTTTATTTTAAAATTGCATGTTCTATCTGAATTATGAAACTTTAATTCTGACTTTAGTGGCCCTTTAACTAAGACATGGTTTAGAGACCACTACTATCCCATGAGGACCCCATTTGGCAATTATCTTTGGACTGTGCGTTTGTTAACTGGAGAAGAGCATTTATTGTTCAGCTAGGCTTGAATTGTGGATGCAGAAGCTGTTCTATTATGTAATGATATTAGCTTGATATACTGGTCTTCTGATTGTGTGATCACTTTAGGTCTGCCTGGTCTTGCTAGAAATATTCAACTTACTTACAGTTTGGTGTTGGGAACGTTTTTCAGCACATATAACAACTTGTCCTAGAATTGCTTCACTAATCTCCTTTGACTGTGCGTTTGTTAACTGGAGAACAGCATTTATTGTTCAGCTAGGCTTGAATTGTGGATGCAGAAGCTGTTCTATTCTGTAATGATATTAGCTTGATATACTGGTCTTCTGATTGTGTGATCACTTTAGGTCTGCCTGGTCTTGCTAGAAATATTCAACTTAATTACAATTTTGTGTTTTGGGAAAGTTTTTCAGCACATATAACAACTTGTCCTAGAATTGCTTCACTAATCTCCTTTGACATGAATAAAAAGGTATTTAAACTGATGCCCCTTTCTTTAAAGGTCATAGCACTTCTAGAATCACTAGCAGGACTATACTAATACAATTAATATCAGATGTTAATTGTATAAAGACAATATAACTCACATGTCTGCTAAGATGTTTGATTAATATGTATAGTGTCATAAACATTTTTGAAAATTGATATACCAATGGTGATGGGAAGGAGATATTCATATACATGTCAATATCACATAAAAAGTAAAACAAAGGGGAAAAAAGATTAATTGTTATCAGTGTTAATGTATTCTTGAATAATTATTATCCACTGATAAATTATCAAATAAACCGGTTGCTGACGGTGGACTCAAATTTTGGACCCTACTTTGTGTGCACATATATATTGGACCCTCTAAGGAAGAAGGTAACTTTGAAATGCATCAGGGACATTTTGTATTTGTATATCGAGTGGTTGTCACTCCTGGACTGGTGCTAATATTCACGGTTCCAGCTTCCCCACCTACGTTTGATTTTATGCCTATTTTTTTACCTCATGTTGATTGAGGTCTTGTTTTATAAGTGTTTTATCTCTTTGTGTGACCCGGCTGTTTTAAATAAATATTGTACTTCACTATATCTGTGATTATTTTGTCTTCACATGTACGATTTGCACTCTGAGAGGTGAGGATTTTTGCTGGAGAAGTGAACTACCATACTTCAGGAGCAGCACTGCAGATTGAACCCTCGTGATCCCCGTCTTATTCTAGAACGACGCATTGGAGACCTGAGGGAGCATTACTCTATCATTATACAGCGGCTACTTACCTCATATGGATTGAGGGTAACTGGAAGGAAGTGTTTGGCTATTGGGGTACTTACCCCATATGTTTTATCGTTGAGAATTCCACCTTTGCTTTGTGGCGCAGAAACACAGTCTTTCTTTTGCAGAACCCAAAAAACTCATTAATATCAAAGCTGAATAGTTTTGGAAGTAGTTTTTAGTTTGTTTTTAGTTATAGCTATTTTAGGGGGATATCTGTGTGTGCAGGTGACTATTACTGTGCATAATTATTAGGCAACTTAACAAAAATCAAAATATATACCCATCTTCAATTATTTATTTTTACCAGTGAAACCCAATATAACATCTCAACATTCACAAATATACATTTCTGACATTCAAAAACCAAAACAAAAACAATCAGTGACCAATATAGCCACCTTTCTTTGCAAGGACACTCAAAAGCCTGCATCCATGGATTCTCGTCAGTGTTTTGATCTGTTCACCATCAACATTGCGTGCAGCAGCAACCACCAGCCTCCCAGACACCTGTTCAGAGAGGTGTACTGTTTTCCCCTCCTTGTATAATCTCACATTTGATGATGACCACAGGTTCTCAATGGGTTCAGATCAGGTGAACAAGGAGGCCATGTCATTAGATTTTCTTCTTTTATACCCTTTTCTTGCCAGCAACGCTGTGGAGTACTTAGACGCGTGTGATGGAGCATTGTCCTGCATGAAAATCATGTTTTTTCTTGAAGGATGCAGACTTCTTCCTGTACCACTACTTGAAGAAGGTGTCTTCCAGAAACTGGCAGTAGGACTGGGAGTTGAGCTGACTCCATTCCTCAACCCGAAAAGGCCCCACCAAGCTCATCTTTGATGATACCAGCCCCAAAACCAGTACTCCACCTCCACCTTGCTGGCGTCTTGAGTCGGACTGGAGCTCTCTGCCCTTTACCAATTCCAGCCACGGGCCCAACCATCTGGCCCATCAAGACTCACTCTCATTTCACTCAGTCCATAAAACCTTAGAAAATCAGTCTTGAGATATTTCTTGGCCCAGTCTTGACATTTCAGCTTGTGTGTCTTGTTCAGTGGTGTCGTCTTTCAGCCTTTTCTTACCTTGGCCATGTCTCTGAGTATTGCACACCTTGTGCTTTTGGGCACTCCAGTGATGTTGCAGCTCTGAAATATGGCCAAACTGGTGGCAAGTGGCTATCTGGCAGCTGCACGCTTGACTTTTCTCAGTTCATGGGCAGTTATTTTGCGCCTTGGTTTTTCCACACGCTTCTTGCGACCCTGTTGACTATTTTTGAATGAAACGCTTGATTGTTCGATGATCACGCTCAGAAGCTTTGCAATTTTAAGAGTGCTGCATCCCTCTGCAAGATATCTCACTATTTTTGACTTTTCTGAGCCTGTCAAGTCCTTTCTTTTGACCCATTTTGCCAAAGGAAAGGAAGTTGCCTATTAATTATGCACACCTGATATAGGGTGTTGATGTCATTAGACCCACACCCTTCTCATTACAGAGATGCAATCACCTAATATGCTTAATTGGTAGTAGGCTTTCGAGCCTATACAGCTTGGAGTAAGACAACATGCATAAAGAGGATGATGTGGTCAAAATAATAATTTGCCCTAATAATTCTGCACTCCCTGTATATATATATATATATATATATACTATATATATATATATATATATATATATACACCACACACACACACAAACATAAGAGATCCAGCACTTGCTCATCCAATACAGCATCCGGGGTGTACTTTAAAATGTTTTATATGTTCCCTTACAGAAAGGCACTCTGGTTTTTCTATATACTGTTACTAAAATTGGATAAAAATAAAGTCCATATATAAAATACATCCTTTTATGCTGTAAACAGTTATATCAATATACATTTTTATTTAAATAATATCAAAGAGCAAAGCAAGTGTTCAGTAAGTGGATTCCCAAAGGGTGTTATATGTGGTTTAAGTATAACACCCTGATACATCCAGGAATCAGTCCCCATAAAGTCCGTGCTATCAGGGGGCAGCGGTCAATGTGCAGTACATATAGAAAACACAGCGTTGGTCCTGATTTTCTGTTCCGTGCTTGTCAGGTAATAGTATGGATGCCACTTCAGCCTAGTTGTCACGGGTGGTAAAGTGCGAGATAAATTGTAGGTCACTGTAATAATGTCCGGAAAAACTCTTACCCTCCACAAGACTTGGTGGGGTGCCTGGGCGCACTGCTGTACTTCTCCTCGGACTGGTGTTGAAAACCCTTCCGTGGGGGTGCAGCGTGTGGGTCCTTCTTGGCGTGCCTTGGAGATCCGGCTCTGGTAACGTAGTGTACTCTTGCACAACCCCGTGACGTCGCTAGGTGCACTGTGGGTAGTGTAGTTCAGGACCAAGCCCGGAAGACAACGCCGGTTTCGGCTACGGGAGCAACCAGGTCAATATGCGGTATATCCACCGCTATTAGACTAAAGTTCATAAAGAAAAAGATCTGTTGACTCAGAGTTGGTTGCTGGAAAAACTTGTTTATTATGGTGATCCAAAACAAGTCAAAGTAAGCAAAGTACATAGGGTCACAGTGAGGAACGCCTGACGCGTTTCGCGCATGCGTAGATGCGCTTCTTCAGAGGCTAATTAGTTTACGGCCAATACAGCTTTTTAACCTTACAGCCACCAATCCTGGGGTGGCTTAAAAAGATGGCCAATGGGTGCAACATTTCCAAACCTCAGTGTGTTCATACTTAATATGTAATCAGTGTGTTTTGAGTTCACTGCTGTTTGGAAGGGGCACATCATAATCTAAGTTCACTGTGGACAACTCTTTTGTATTAAATA
Source organism: Bombina bombina (assembly GCF_027579735.1). Lineage (NCBI taxonomy): Eukaryota > Metazoa > Chordata > Amphibia > Anura > Bombinatoridae > Bombina > Bombina bombina. The sequence goes on from NC_069508.1 coordinate 67,973,350, forward strand.
CTGTAGGTAACATATGAATCAATAATATTCACTTATAAAGATAAAACAAATTAAACATATGGACAATAAATGTGAAGAAAATTGTATAGAAGAAATATATAAAAAATATAATAAAAAAATTATACGATGAAAATATTAAAGTGGTTTACTATATATCCTAAAATAACGTATGTGTAAATATGTATATACATAAACCCTATAGATGCCTAAAAATGAACTAAAGACTCAATCCCAAGGGGATATCTATATCTTATTGGACTCGGTATTTTTTTGGAAACGGCATCGTTACTCTTAGTGAAGAAGGCAACAAGAGGCTATGTATATAACTCAACCTATTAGTTTGTGTGTATATGTGAATTCTGTACACTTGATGAGGTTTTTAGAACTATCTCTAACCAATGGGATTCCCTAAGGTAGTGCATTGCATTGTGGCATGTTGGCTGAATGTCCTATCGTTTGTATCAGGCTCCTACTTCTAAAAAAAAAGAAAGAAAGAAGGAAGGGGAGGGTTTGCCAGATATAGACATATATATAACCTATATAGGTAAAAAAGGACATAGGTAGGTAATAGCACTCATTTAAATAGCACTTACTTTTAATATATGAGATATAAAATAACCGGGTGTACAGAAAACTCAGTAAGAAGGAGATCATGAGAATAAAAGTGAATGAACTGGATACGAAGTGTAATTAAAATGTGAACATAGATGTAAATGAACTATATGGGAGATAAGGTGACATAATGTTAATGAAAATATAAAGCAGAAAATAGAATTTAATGAAAAGGCTGAGGAAGATGGAAAAATAATGTGTCATTCCAGAACTCCTTTAAAGGTTATGTGAGCAATTGTGTGAAAAAGTTATGTACTAATCTCTGTTCAAAAAGGGACTAAGTATAGCTCAATATGGATCTCATTACGGCTGCATCAGATGAAAAGAATGATATTTTGAATGTTATGTTGTCCTAATGGATGACATATTAGGTACTAATCATCTTAAGTATGGCAGTCTTAGAGATAAACCTGAGCGGGGTCTGGAGAATGTGGCTAAAAAATAAACTAAATTCTAGGTAATAAATAAGGCTAAAACCTAATACTGAACTAGAAAAAATAATATATATAATTATGGGTATGTAATTAGGGAAGGTATGTAAAGTCTAAGACAAAGTTGTCTTCTAGAGTTGCTGAACTGTTATCATCAATAAGGTGAGAATTAATAATTTCAAAAGGAGAATATGTATATCTCCATGTCGGTGTAAATGTGTGGTTCAGTGGTTTTTGGGATTTGTATCTTTAGAGTCTACACTTATATATATATTTATATATCATATATATATAATACTAATCAATCAGATAGTGTACCTATATTCCCTCAAACCCGTGGATATTTAGCTTGTAGAGGTAGGATTTTGGATATTTATACTGCTTTCAATCTAGGATTGGTTCGCTATGTCTACCAGATAGCTGGACTATTAATTATACATATAGGTCAACATCTAATCTTTTATTGATTCCATGGGGGTATCTTGTGTTCAGTTTTAGAATCCAATAAACTTCCCTTTTAAGTAACCTAGCTGTTTCTATCCCCTCCTCTGGAATTTTTGTACAATTCTCTCAATTCCCATGAAGGAAAAGAATGTGGTACCCATGCCGTGTTGGCGAAAATGTTTCGCCACTGGGGTTTTAGGGTCTTTTTCTGTTAGGGATAGTAAGTGCTCTCTTATTCGATCTTTTAAGGGACGTGTAGTGATTCCTGTATATTGTTGGGAGCAGTATCGGCATGTAATCAAGTAGATGACATATTGCGAAGTGCAATCTATTCTTTGTCTAATAGTGTATGTTCTTTTGTGTTGGTTGAAGTAAAAGTGTGATTTTTTTCCGTGAAATCACAACTCTTGCAAGGTTTGTGACCACATCTGAAAGAGCCTGGGTTCAGACTCAGCCAGTTGGTCTGAGTTTTGTGGTCTTTCTGAGAATTTTCTTACTCGTAAGGTTGTTTAATGAGGGGGCCTTTTTTAGCTACAAATTTGATCCCTTTAGAGATAATTTTGTTTCAGTGTACTGTCATTGTTTAGTATTACAAGGTTCTTCTTGATGATGTTGCACACTTTGTAATATTGTGTGCTATACTGTGTGGAGAGACTATATTGTCAAGAACCTTGTAATACTAAACAATGACAGTACACTGAAACAAATTATCTCTAAAGGGATCAAATTTGTAGCTAAAAAGGCCCCCTCATTAAACAACCTTACGAGTAAGAAATTCTCAGGAAAGACCACAAACTCAGACCAACTGGCTGAGTCTGAACCCAGGCTCTTTCAGATGTGGTCACAAACCTTGCAAGAGTTGTGATTTCACGGAAAAAAAATCACACTTTTACTTCAACCAACACAAAAGAAACATACACTATTAGACAAAGAATAGATTGCACTTCGCAATATGTCATCTACTTGATTACATGCCGATACTGCTCCCAACAATATACAGAATCACTTACACGTCCCTTAAAAGATCGAATATGAGAGCACTTACTATCCCTAACAGAAAAAGACCCTAAAACCCCAGTGGCGAAACATTTTCGCCAACACGGCATGGGTACCACATTCTTTTCCTTCATGGGAATTGAGAGAATTGTACAAAATGCCAGAGGAGGGGGATAGAACAGCTAGGTTACTTAAAAGGGAAGTTTATTGGGATTCTAAAACTGAACACAAGATACCCCCATGGAATCAATAAAAGATTAGATGTTGACCTATATGTATAATTAATAGGTCCAGCTATCTGGTAGACATAGCGAACCAATCCTAGATTGAAAGCAGTATAAATATCCAAAATCCTACCTCTACAAGCTAATATCCACGGGTTTGAGGAATATAGGTACACTATCTGATTGATTAGTATTATATATATGTTATATAGAATATATATATAAGTGTTAGACTCTAAAGATACAAATCCCAAAAACCACTGAACCACACATTTACACCGACATGGAGATATACATATTCTCCTTTTGAAATTATTAATTCTCACCTTATTGAGATTACAGTTTCAGCAACTCTAGAAGACAACTTTGTCTTAGACTTTACATACCTTCCCTAATTACATACCCATAATTATATATATTATTTTTCTAGTTCCAGTATTAGTTTTAGCCTTATTTATTACCTAGAATTTTAGTTATTTTTTAGCCACATTCTCCAGACCCCGCTCAGGTTTATCTCTAAGACTGCCATACCTAAGATGATTAGTACCAATATGTCATCCATTAGGACAACAATATCATTCAAGATAATAGTGCATACTTCTTTTCATCTGATGCAGCCGTAATGAGATCCATATTGAGCTATATCTTAGTCCCTTTTTGAACAGAGATTAGTACATTAACTTTTTCACACAATTGCTCACATAACCTTTAAAGGAGTTCTGGAATGACACATTATTTTTCCATCTTCCTCAGCCTTTTCATTAAATTCTATTTTCTGCTTTATATTTTCATTAACATTATGTCACCTTACCTCCCATATAGTTCATTTACATCTATGTTCACATTTTAATTACACTTCGTATCCAGTTCATTCACTTTTATTCTCATGATCTCCTTCTTACTGAGTTTTCTGTACACCCGGTTATTTTATATCTCATATATTAAAGTAAGTGCTATTTAAATGAGTGCTATTACCTACCTATGTCCTTTTTTACCTATATAGGTTATATATATGTCTATATCTGGCAAACCCCTCCCCCTTCCTTCTTTCTTTCTTTTTTTTAGAAGTAGGAGCCTGATACAAACGATAGGACATTCAGCCAACATGCACAATGCAATGCACTACCTTAGGGAATCCCATTGGTTAGAGATAGTTCTAAAAACCTCATCAAGTGTACAGAATTCACATATACACACAAACTAATAGGTCGAGTTATATACATAGCCTCTTGTTGCTTTCTTCACTAAGAGTAACGATGCCGTTTCCAAAAAAATACCGAGTCCAATAAGATATAGATATCCCCTTGGGATTGAGTCTTTAGTTCATTTTTAGGCATCTATAGGTTTATGTATATACATATTTACACATACGTTATTTTAGGATATATAGTAAACCACTTTATATATTTTCATCGTATAATTTTTTATTATATTTTTTATATATTTCTTCTATACAATTTTCTTCACATTTATTGTCCATATGTTTAATTTGTTTTATCTTTATAAGTGAATATTATTGATTCATATGTTACCTACAGTATTTAATACAAAAGAGTTGTCCACAGTGAACTTAGAATTATGATGTGCCCCTTCCAAACAGCAGTGAACTCAAAACACACTGATTACATATTAAGTATGAACACACTGAGGTTTGGAAATGTTGCACCCATTGGCCATCTTTTTAAGCCACCCCAGGATTGGTGGCTGTAAGGTTTAAAAGCTGTATTGGCCGTAAACTAATTAGCCTCTGAAGAAGCGCATCTACGCATGCGCGAAATGCGTCAGACATTCCTCACTGTGACCCTATGTACTTTGCTTACTTTGACTTCTTTTGGATCACCATAATAAACAAGTTTTTCCAGCAACCAACTCTGAGTCAACAGATCTTTTTCCTTTATGAACTACATTTTTATTTGCAATGTGATGTATATTCTTAAATAAATAAAAGTACAAATCCCCAAATCTGGAATTAAAAATTCAAATTACAAATTACCATTTCCCCCTGCCGATAAGTAACAATCGTCTTTAAATGTCTTTATGTGATTTATTTTTTTGTTCTAAAATGCAAATGATAGTTTATATTTAATTCACAATAACTATTACCTCTTCTTATTACTACAGTACTGCACTATCTTTCTGATGGTACTATGTGCACAAAAGTATTTAACAATTATATAAAGCTGCCATTAGGTTACATAGATAAGCTATATTATGACATGTAAATATTGCCTAAATTACATAAGTTATTGTTGTCTGACCCATAATAGTAGTAAGCAAGTGGTTTTTTATTTAAAAAAAGCCGGTGGGATCGAGGGGGTGTGTGCATCTGACGTCACCACGCAACGCAAAGTGCTTTCCCGGAGAGCGGAGATGAGATAGTGGTGGAGAAGAAACCGCGTCAGCAGCTGAAGCCGGGGGAGATTCCACAGCCGAACGAGGGTTGAGTTGAACGGCAAAGGACATCAGGCCATTACCTCCTGTTCGACATAGAGTGGAACCTGAACGCGGAAGTGCAATATTCCGCACAGTTGCACTAAGGTGCACGAGAAGGGTCTAGGGGCTTGCTGAAGCTCGCGCCTCGACCAATGAAGTGGATGCCTGGAGGTTGGAGACTGGCATCACAGAATTTCCTCACAGCTGGAGGTCTTTACCCCTTAAAAGCGATGCTATGGGACTTTGTGGGACTCTGAGAGAGGTAGGAAGCCACAATATACGGCTTTGTGAAATCTAGCTACAAATATAAATACAAACTGGGATTTTGTTGGGGGCACTTTGTTTTAAGTTTTAAGGGTTTATCAGCCTGTGAACTTTTTGTTTCTTTCTCTCTCCCCAATGAGATAAATGGCTGATAAATTTAGAGAACTATACTATAATATTAGTGAAGCAGTGTTTGAAAAATACGCTGCATTCTTTTATCTTGCACACTCTTTTAAATCCAAGTTAAGTTGGATTGGTATACACCTGTTTTCGACAAAGAGTGTCTTTTTGGTTGGCTTGATTGAATGGCTGTCCCCAGATGGCTTAAATTGGGTTAAAGATACAGCTATCGATTGTCATCTATTGCTGAGAGTGCCATAGTATCACTAAAAACTGGCTTAAATGAGAGAGTCAAAGTAGAGTGTAAATGCTTATTTAAAGCTTATGGATAAGTATTTGCATCAAGCTAAAATGTTGCCCAAGACGAAACAATTGAAAAAAAAGCAGTAAAATTACTATCTCCCCTGACAAATCATTTGTGGAGGATAAAACTGCCAATATCCTTAATGTTGGTGAAATTGCAGCTCAAGATAGAAGAGATATACAACAAACTGGATATAATTTTGGGGGAGGTAAAAATCCAGGCAGAAAGAATATCGGAAACAGAACTGAGAATTTCTAATTTGGAAGACTCTCACAATACTATGCAATCCCAAGTTGAATTTCTCTTAAAACAAAATGCCACTCTATCTAGCAAACTGAACGATATTGAGAACAGGACAAGCCCAATAATTTGCGCCTAATCGGTATCCCTGAAACAATGAAGTTTCAAGAGCTGAAGAAATTTGTTGAGGACTTTCTCCCTGATCTTTTGGATCTGGGTCACGAAAAAAATCTTTTTACAATTGAAAGAGTGCACAAATTGGGGAGAGAGAGTAAGGATTCTTTGCAAAATTCTAGGAAACCACGGACTGTAATCTAAAAATGTTAAACTTTCAAGGAAAAAATGTTAAGGGACTATAGGAAACAGCGATCTTTACAGTTTCAGGGAGCAAAAATACTACTTTTTCAGGATTTTTTTATTGAGACGTCAATGAAAAGAAAGCAATTCTCAGCATTGTGTTCTCGCTTAGTATCAGAAAAGAGAATTTTTTACCTTGTTATATCCAGCCAGGCTGAAGATAAAATCTGGCTCAGATTTTTTTTTTTTTGATTCACCTGAAATAGCTCAATTATTTTTGGGAAAATGAAGCAAAGCACTGATGTTTTTGATGAGAGTCCATTATCCCTTCTTCAACCCCCCCCCTTTTTTTTTTCTCAAGGACCTATTTAAGTATGAAATATTTTTTTTGAAAAAAAAAACAAACACATATAGGTTTTTTATGTACTATATTGTATTTTATGTTTAAAATCATATTCTATTATGATATTACTTTTTGTGTCTGCACTTTCTGAACGAATATGTTGCACTTTTGAGAAGAATACATATAGGTATTATTAGGAAATTTTGTAATGTGGGTATTTTAATAGAAATTGTTAAAATCTTCAATGGTTTTTATTTTTTTTTCCCTTTGAAAGGATGCACATGGATTAGATTGTGTTTTATATTTAAAATTATATTTTACTATGTCACTGATTGATATTATTGGGTACACTTTTTTTTTTGTTGAAAAAACACTCATGGGTTTTTATGTACTATATTGTATTTTATGTTTAAAATCATATTTTATTATGATATTACTTTTTGTGTCTGCACTTATTGCACGAATATGTTGCACGTTTGAGAAGAATACATATAGGTATTATTACACTTTATTGTATTTTAGATTTAAAAGTATAGCATGCTATACTAGGAAACTTGGTAATGTGGGTATTTCAATAGAAATTGTTAAAATCTTTAATATGGGTTTTGTTTTTTTTCTTCCTAGATCAATTTAAGTATGGAATATCCTTTGAAAGGACACACTTGTATTTTATGTTTAAAATCATATTCCACTATGACACTACTGGATATACATTTTCACTATGGACATGTGGTATTTTTTGAAAGAATGCATATGGGTTTTAATATATTATATTGTATTTTATGTTTTAGCAAAATTACGGCTAGATTTAGAGTTTTGTCGGTAAGGACCCACGTAGCTAACGCCGGCTTTTTTCTGGCCGCACCATAAAAATAACTCTGGTATTGAGAGTCCACAAAAAGGCTGCGTTAGGCTCCAAAAAAGGAGCGTAGAGCATTTTTAACGCAGCTTCAACTCTCGATACCAGAGTTGCTTACGCAAGCGGCCAGCCTCAAAAACGTGCTCGTGCACGATTCCCCCATAGGAAACAATGGGGCTGTTTGAGGTGAAAAAAAAACCTAACACCTGCAAAAAAGCCGCGTTCAGCTCCTAACGCAGCCCCATTGTTTGCTATGGGGAAACTCTTCCTACGTCTGCACCTAACACCCTAACATGTACCCCGAGTCTAAACACCCCTACCCTTACACTTATTAACCCCTAATCTGCCGCCCCTGCTATCGCTGACCCCTGCATATTATTATTAACCCCTAATCTGCCACTCCGTAAACCTCCGCTACTTACATTATCCATATGTACCCCTAATCTGCTGCCCTAACATCGCTGACCCCTATATTATATTTATTAACCCCTAATCTGCCCCCCACAACGTCGCCTCCACCTGCCTACACTTATTAACCCCTAATCTGCCGACCGGAGCTCACCGCTACTATAATAAATGTATTAACCCCTAAAGCTAAGTCTAACCCTAACACTAACACCCCCCTAACTTAAATATAATTTAAATCTAACGAAATGAATTAACTCTTATTAAATAACTTATTCCTATTTAAAGCTAAATACTTACCTGTAAAATAAATCCTAATATAGCTACAATATAAATTATAATTATATTGTAGCTATTTTAGGATTAATATTTATTTTACAGGCAACTTTGTAATTATTTTAACCAGGTACAATAGCTATTAAATAGTTAAGAACTATTTAATAGTTACCTAGTTAAAATAATAACAAAATCACCTGTAAAATAAATCCTAACCTAAGTTACAATTAAACCTAACACTACACTATCAATAAATTAATTAAATAAAATACCTACAACTATCTACAATTAAACCTAACACTACACTATCAATACATTAATTAAATAAAATACCTACAAATAACTACAATGAAATAAACTAACTAAAGTACAAAAAATAAAAAAGAACTAAGTTTACAAAAAATAGAAAAATATTTACAAACATAAGAAAAATATTACAACAATTTTAAACTAATTACACCTACTCTAAGCCCCCTAATAAAATAACAAAGACCCCCCAAAATAATAAATGCCCTACCCTATTCTAAATTAATAAAGTTAAAAGCTCTTTTACCTTACCAGCCCTGAACAGGGGCCCTTTGCGGGGCATGCCCCAAGAAGTTCAGCTCTTTTGCCTGTAAAAAAAAACATACAATACCCCCCCCCAACATTACAACCCACCACCCACATACCCCTAATCTAACCCAAACCCCCCTTAAATAAACCTAACACTAAGCCCCTGAAGATCTTCCTACCTTGTCTTCACCTCACCAGGTATCACCGATCCATCCTGGCTCCAAAATCTTCATCCAACCCAAGCGGGGGCTGGCGATCCATCATCCGGTGGCTGAAGAGGTCCAGGAGAGGCTCCAAAGTCTTCATCCTATCCGGGAAGAAGAGGCGATCCGGACCGGAAACCATCTTGATCCAAGCGGCATCTTCTATCTTCATCCGATGACGACCGGCTCCATCCTGAAGACCTCCGACGCGGAACATCCATCCTGCCCGACGACTTCCCGATGAATGACGGTTCCTTTAAGGGACATCATCCAAGATGGCGTCCCTCGAATTCCGATTGGCTGATAGGATTCTATCAGCCAATCGGAATTAAGGTAGGAATATTCTGATTGGCTGATGGAATCAGCCAATCAGAATCAAGTTCAATCCGATTGGCTGATCCAATCAGCCAATCAGATTGAGCTCACATTCTATTGGCTGATCGAAACAGCCAATAGAATGTGAGCTCAATCTGATTGGCTGATTGGATCAGCCAATCGGATTGAACTTGATTCTGATTGGCTGATTCCATCAGCCAATCAGAATATTCCTACCTTAATTCCGATTGGCTGATAGAATCCTATCAGCCAATCGGAATTCGAGGGACGCCATCTTGGATGACGTCCCTTAAAGGAACCGTCATTCGTCGGGAAGTCGTCGGAAAAAGAGGACGGATCCGCGCTGGAGGTCTTCAGGATGGAGCCGGTCCTCATCGGATGAAGATAGAAGATGCCGCTTGGAAGATGATGGTTGCCGGTCCGGATCTACTCTTCTTCCCGGATAGGATGAAGACTTTGGAGCCTCTTCTGGACCTCTTCAGCCACCGGATGATGGATCGCCAGCCCCCGCTTGGGTTGGATGAAGAATTTGGAGCCAGGACGGATCGGTGATACCTGGTGAGGTGAAGACAAGGTAGGAAGATCTTCAGGGGCTTAGTGTTAGGTTTATTTAAGGGGGGTTTGGGTTAGATTAGGGGTATGTGGGTGGTGGGTTGTAATGTTGGGGGGGGGGGTATTGTATGTTTTTTTTACAGGCAAAAGAGCTGAACTTCTTGGGGCATGCCCCGCAAAGGGCCCTGTTCAGGGCTGGTAAGGTAAAAGAGCTTTTAACTTTATTAATTTAGAATAGGGTAGGGCATTTTTTATTTTGGGGGTCTTTGTTATTTTATTAGGGGGCTTAGAGTAGGTGTAATTAGTTTAAAATTGTTGTAATATTTTTCTTATGTTTGTAAATATTTTTTTATTTTTTGTAACTTAGTTCTTTTTTATTTTTTGTACTTTAGTTAGTTTATTTCATTTTAGTTATTTGTAGATATTGTATTTAATTAATGTATTGCTAGTGTAGTGTTAGGTTTAATTGTAGGTAATTGTAGGTATTTTATTTAATTAATTTATTGATAGTGTAGTGTTAGGTTTAATTAGAACTTAGGTTAGGATTTATTTTACAGGTGATTTTGTTATTATTTTAACTAGGTAACTATTAAATAGTTCTTAACTATTTAATAGCTATTGTACCTGGTTAAAATAATTACAAAGTTGCCTGTAAAATAAATATTAATCCTAAAATAGCTACAATGTAATTATAATTTATATTGTAGCTATATTAGGGTTTATTTTACAGGTAAGTATTTAGCTTTAAATAGGAATAATTTATTTAATAAGATTTCATTTATTTAGTTATATTAAAATTATATTTAACTTAGGGGGGTGTTAGGGTTAGGGTTAGACTTAGCTTTAGGGGTTAATACATTTATTATAGTAGCGGTGAGCTCCGGTCGGCAGATTAGGGGTTAATAAGTGTAGGCAGGTGGAGGCGACGTTGAGGGGGGCAGATTAGGGGTTAATAAATATAATATAGGGGTCGGCGGTGTTAGGGGGCAGCAGATTAGGGGTACATAGCTATAATGTAGGTGGCAGCGCTTTGCGGTCGGCAGATTAGGGGTTAATTATTGTAGGTAGCTGGCGGCGACGTTGTGGGGGCAGATTAGGGGTTAATAAATATAATACAGGGGTCGGCGGTGTTAGGGGCAGCAGATTAGGGGTACATAAGTATAACGTAGGTGGCGGTCGGCAGATTAGGGGTTAAAAAATTTAATCGAGTGGCGGCGATGTGGGGGGGACCTCGGTTTAGGGGTACATAGGTAGTTTATGGGTGTTAGTGTACTTTAGAGTACAGTAGTTAAGAGCTTTATGAACCGGCGTTAGCCCAAAAAGCTCTTAACTCCTGACTTTTTTCTGCGGCTGGAGTTTTGTCTTTAGAGCTCTAACGCTCACTTCAGACACGACTCTAAATACCGGAGTTAGAAAGATCCCATTGAAAAGATAGGATACGTAATTTACGTAAGGGGATCTGCGGTATGGAAAAGTCGCGGCTGAAAAGTGAGCGTTAGACCCTTTTTTGAGTGACTCCAAATACCGGCGGTAGCCTAAAACCAGCGTTAGGAGCCTCTAACGCTGGTTTTCACGGCTACCGCCAAACTCTAAATCTAGGCCTTAGTGTGTTGTATTGTATTTTATATTCAAATTTCTATTTGGTTAGATGGGTTTTTGTTTTGTTTTTATTTGTTTTTTCTTTTCTTTCTCCTCTCTTTCTCCTCTTACTCCCTTCCTCTTCCTCTAATTTTCTGTAGATAAATGGTAAAAATACTAACATGGAATGTGGAAGGAATTCACTCACCAGTAAAAAGGAAAGCAGTTATAAATCATCTAAGCAAGGTTGATTTCGATATAGCATTTCTACAAGAAACACATTTGTCTGATATAGAGCATAGTAAGATCAAAGCTAAATGGTTGGGGGAGTCTTTTTTTTCATCATATACAAAATCCTCGAGAGGAGTAATTATTCTGTTTCATACAAGGCTTAGCTATAAAATATTGAATGTCTCCAGAGATAAGAAAGAAAAATATTTAATTGTCAGGTTTTCTATCCAAAACAATGATTATTTGTTGATTAATATTTATGGTCCAAATAACCCTACTGAGAAATTTTGGAATTTATTGGTAAAGAAGATGCTTACATTTTCCAAAGTTAAGGTTTTAATGATGGGTGATTATAATATTACTCCTGATTCATATCTAGATAGAAAGAAAATACGGTGCAATAAAGTTAGATATAAGAATTTTCAGCTTAATTTTGAACAAAAGATTTTTAATCTACTTCGCGATTCGTTGAATTTGGTTGATATATGGAGACTTTTAAATCCTGATAGTCTTGAGTTTGCATGTTGATCAAAGTCCCATGGTACTCTATCGAGATTGGATTTATTTTTTATTTCTGAATCTCTAATCCCTAAGGTTTTGAGATGTAATATTCTTGATTTTACTTTATCAGATCATGCTCCGGTGACTTTATCACTTGTATTAAACAAGAAATTTACATTTAATTCTTTTTATTTTCCAACATATTTAAGCAACTCAATTAGATTTAGAACTTTCTTAAGTACTGCCTGTGGAAAATTTTCATTGTTTAATGATCATTGCAGAGAGAATCTACAACTATTTTGGGAAACTGACAAGGTTTATTTAAAGGCAGAGATTAATACTTATGTGGCTAAATTAAGGAAAGAGAGATTTAAGGAAGGATAAAGATCTATCAGATAGAGTAAAAGAGGCATATACTCTTTATAAAAAAAATCCTAGTAAGGCCAATAAAGAGAACTACTTCTTGAATAGAAAAAAGAGAGATTTATTTCTTCTGGGTGAAGCTCAGGAATCTTTATATAAAAGTGCTGCTAGGTTTGCCAGGTATGGTAATAAAGTAGGCAAGTCCATGGCCTCAATGTTTAAGACCCAATCGAAGAGGAAACCCGTAGCAGCTCTAAATGTAAATAATGTTATTTACACAGAACAAGATCAGATAACACGTTTATTTCTTAATTTTTACACTGACCTTTACACTTCCCAATCTCCAGAATTAGAAAATATAAAAAAATTCTTGGAGAAAGTAAACATTCCTAGGATTTCAGATGATGAATGTGAAGCACTAAATCTGCCAATTACTGAGGATGAGGTTCAAAATACAATTAAATCTATGACTAAGGGGAAAACACCAGGTCCTGACAATTTACCGTTAGAGTTTTATCAAATTATTTTATCAGAAATAACTCCTGTTCTGACTGACCTTTTCAATGTCTATTTTAGAATGAATCATACTACATCTGAGAGCTTTAAGAGAGCTAATATTATTTTAATACCGAAAAATAATAAAGATCCTAATGATATCACTTCATATAGACCTATTTCCCTGCTTGGTCTTGACTATAACATTTTAATGATGATCTTGGCAGAGAGGTTGAAACCTATACTCCCCAAGATTATACATCTGGGGAAGCTGCTCCGGCTGTGAAGAGAAAAAAGGTAGGTTTTTAAACAAAACAGCTGCTTTCTAAACTTTAATAAATGAAAGTGCCCCTGTTTTTAATAGTATTTATAAAAACTGGGCTTTCATTCATCAAAGTTTACCTTCACTTTAAAGTAAATTAACAATTACTAATAAACTTCATTAGTATGCATTTGTATCCTTAAAATAAGCTTTAAAGAGTTAAATACTTACCTGTAGCAAGCTGGAGAGCCGCGCCAATCCCACCTCTTATTCACAGAGCATTTTTCACACTTTATATATGCAAATATACAAATATTCCGAAATCCAAACCTTTTCTGGTCCCTAGCAAGTTGGATAAAGGGTTTTCATCTTGTATTACATTATGTTTACTGTCCCTTTAAAGCAGGGGTGGGCAGACTTTTGTAAGGCAAGGGCTACCTCTAATTTTATTCCAAGTAACGTGGTCACCTAACTAAAAAAAAAAAAAAATGCCAGTCGCTGGCTGAAAATTTTATTTTTGCCACAAATAGGACCTGCTGGCTGAAAATTTAATTTTTGCCACAAATAGGATCTGCTGGCTAAAAAATTTAATTTTGCCTCAAATAGGACCTGCTGGCTGAAAATTTTTTTTGCCACAATTAATACATCTTTAAAAATCAGCCTCGCTCTTTAATAATAAATACAGCCGCGCTCTTTACTTACTGCAAGAGCTCTCTCTGTACATCACGCTGGGACCATCAAGCAACCTTATCTGTGTACCGCGCCTGCGTATGAATAAGAAGTCTCACAATCAAGATGGCTAGAGTCTAGGGTTAGCGGAGTAGTCAAGCCTGGAACACATGGGAAACCCACAGCTCAGGTACAAGGATGACAATTAACTATTCTCAGCCAATCATAGACAGACTCATTGTACAAAGTAACTTTATTGGCTGGACACAATGTCAGGTTGATTAGGGGCAGGTCCTGTTGGCTGCTATCCATTCATCCTCTACTAGCTGAAGACTACGGCAAATAGTTGGGACAGTGACAGCAGTAGGACCTGCAAGTTTTGTACCGCTTACACAGCAACCAGAAACTGGTGTAGCAACAGCACTGACCTGCAAACTCTGGAGACAGAAAGCTACAGAAATTAGCACAAATTATAGCTGATATTAGTGTGTCAGAGAAAGTATCAGAGAACAGCATCAAAGCCTGGTATAGAGTAAGTTAAAGAACCTGAGGGGAGTAACAGAACCTGGGGGAAAAAACAACGCCAGACCATTCACCCAGCAGAGCCTGGTGACAAGTAACGGAGGACAGAACGAGAAAGTAGTAGCAGAATATCAGACAGAACAGGACCTGCAACTGCCAAACCCAGGGAAATCGAGCAGGATCTCAGCCTGGCGCATGAAGAGTCTGTACTATGGACTGACCGCTCTTGAGACAAAAAGTAGGAGAGTTTGGGACAGGCAGTAACCAAAGCTGGGGCAGCGAGTTCAGCTACAACCGCGTCCCGCATGCTGAAGTACCCATACCGCCGTCATAGACTCATAGCCGATTTCAAATGTCTGCATAAGAGAAACATTTCTTATACATCTATGGTGGCGAGGCTCTTCACTCAGAATCTAGATGTGTGAGAAATCTTTCTCTTATTATGCCGACTTTTGAAATCTTCCAGGCGGTCACCTCAAAATTCACTCGTGGTCCACTGGTAGACCGCAATCTACCTCTTGCCCACCCCTGTTTTAAAGGGACGCTCAAGTCAAAATTAAACAATGCAATTTTAAACAACTTTCCAATTTACTTCCATTATCAAAATGTGCACAGTCTTTTTATATTTACAATTTTTAAGTCACCAGCTCCTACTGAGCATGTGCAAGAATTCACAGAATATACGTATATGCCTTTGTGATTGGCTGATGGCTGTCACATGATACAGGAGGAGTGGAAATTGACATAACTATGAACTTTGTCTGAAAAAATTGACTACTTGTTTGAATTTCAGACTTGGGGGCGAATTATCAAGCTCTGAATGGCCCCTGATGCCTCCGTTTCCGCACAAGCCTTCAGGCTCGCCGGAAACAGCAGTTATGAAGCAGCGGTCTAAAGACCGCAGCTCCATAACTCATCCGCCTGCTCTGAGGCTGCAGACATCAATTCGTCTGATCCTATACGATCAAGCTGATTGACACACCCTGCTAGCAGCTGATTGGCCGTGAATCTGCAAGGGGAGGCATTGAACAAGCAGTTCACAAGAGCTGCTTGTGCAATGATAAATGCCGACATCATATCATGTCCGCTCGCACTTTCATAAATCGACCCCTTAGAGCTATTGCATTGTCTTTTTATCATGCATTTGTTGATTATGGAAATCTTCTGTATTTAATGACCCTTTAAAGGGACATGAAACCTACATTTTTTCTTTTGTGATTTAGAAAGAGCATGTCATTATAAACAACTTTCTAATTTACTTCTATTATCTCATTTGCTTCATTCTCTTGATATCATTTGCTGAAAAGCATATCTAGATATGCTCAGTAGCTGCTGATTGGTTGCTGCACATAGAGGCCTTGTGTGATTGGTTCACACATGTGCATTGCTATTTCTTCAACAAAGAATAGCTAAAGAATTGAGCAAATTAGATAATAGAAGTAAATTGGAAAGGTGTTTAACATTACATACCCTATCTGAATCATTAATTTTTACTAGACTGCCCCTTTAAGTTTATACAATGGTACTTGCTGGGCTCCACTTGTAACTGCTTGCCTTTTGCTCGTTAATAAATGCTGCAACACAAACAACATTCTCACTTCAAGTGCTGACTTTGTTTATTTTTCTTTTACTTATACCACATTTTCTCTTTTTCAACCAAGGATCTGTTTAAAATCTGATCTATTTCTAAAGTAATTCAGGTTGAACTGAGATTTCGGCATGAAAGTTTGTCATCATTTCCCTCATAAGATTTAATGTGTTTAGACACATTTTGTCCCAGCAGTATGCAACATGATTTTTGGCATCTTGATTCATTTTTAGGGCATGTTTTAATTTCAAGGGGTGCCAGGGACAACCCGAACGCTAAAAATGTTGTCTTAGTAACATTTCTGTTTTGCAGTTTGTTAACCATTCAATGATGATTACATGTGATTTCTAGGAAATGTTGCCAATATTTGCTTCATACTTTCTGTAAATTGCATTTGTTAGATTTGATGCCTAACCCTCATGTAATTTTTATATTATTGCATAACTCAAACAAAAAAGTAAAGTAAAAAAAATGTATATATATAAATATATATATATATATAAATATATATATATAAATATATATGTATATACAGTGTATATATATATATATATACTGTATGTATGCCCTCTGACCGTACGGTTGTTGCTAGTGATTCCATTGATGATATTATACATGATGTCACTCATGACGTATTTAACAATGTTATGTGTGATGTCATCAGTGAGATCATTGATGGTGTCATGCAAAGCTCCTGGGGGGGGGTGGTAGGGGTAGTTAAAGGATTACTTTCTGTTATAATTTTTAAGCTAAACAACTAACATATTAAAGTTAATAAACATTAATATGTTTAACATTAATAAACATTAATTAAAACCTACTGACCTATATTTTCTCCAAAACGAAGTTTCATAACGTTCTAAAAGTTATATCTTTTATTCGCCGATGATGTCACGTTATCCTGCCCACTATTTTCAGCACTTCATGTTCAAAATACTTAAACCAATAACTTTGTGTTTAAAGCGCCATTTTGAAACCTAGGCATTGTAAACGGATTAGTACAGAGCAAAGGATACCCACGGAGTGGGTTTGGAAAACAATTAAATTTGCAGACAAGATTTCTGATATACGGTAGAGATATGTTAATGAAATGCTATTGATAAAAAGCGTATTTGGGGTAGTTAGTTAGTAACAGGCATAGAAAATATTTACTTACAGTGGCCCTTTAAGGTTAGGAATTAGCTTGTTTTTAAAGTTTGTTAAAAAACTTAAACTCTGGATTTAACATACTTTTTTTTTGCCAATATATATATATATATATATATATACTGTATATATATGCAAGCACTCCACCTGCTGTGCCATCAATCTTCAAATTTAGGAAGGGAGGAATGGGAACTTCTCCAAGCACTGTCTGTTCCAGAAATGAGACCTGTTCCTCAGCCACTTTCAACCTTCTCAACCTCTATTTCAATCATTTAGCCCAACCCATTTCTTCACTTGTTCTTCCCTGCGGTCAAATGCCCCCCCCCCCCAAATATTCATTGCTCTAGTGCTGCCTTTAGACACAGACTTGTGTGTCCGGGACATGTCTGCTTGTTTTTTATTTTAATTAGAATTTAAAGAAATAAGCCACAGGTAACACGAAAGAAAATACATTTCCATTTACAGTTTCCAGCATAATCTGTAAAATAAGTGGCAAAGATAATTCAACATAAAAACATTGACATTGATAATAATAGAAAATATTTTCTAACTATAAAATACAATATATAGGTTACAATTCCAGCCACATGTCAATTAAACAACTTATGCCAGAACAGAATGCACATTACGTAAACAGGGTCTATTCAAACCATCAGAGTTCAGTGCAAAGAGCCTTGAGTGGATTTTAAGAGGGTTTTTAAATTCACTCACTTGTGGTACAATAACCCCACCTATACTTTGAATTGGGGCAATTAAAGAGTGCTAGTCTAATCCATCACTCATTACATTCACATTCAATACTCTTCCCCTCTTGAAAACTAATTTTTGTCCGTTTTTCAGTGTTGAATTTTTTCATATGGTCAGATCTCATGTAAAAAGAAAAAAAAAATACCTCCAACTCCCAAAAAAGCAACTTAGTTTTAAAATAGCTATAATAATCAGAATAATCTTTTATGATTGCAATTAAGTTTCTGGATATAAAAAAAAAATAATATATATATATAAAGTTAAAATTATCGAAAACTTAATTGAACATGTTATGAATTGATATTAATGGTTAAAGGGACACAAAACCCAAAATTTTTATTTCATGATTCAGGTAGATAATACAATTTTAAACAACATTCCAATTTACTTCTATTATTTAATTTGCGTCATTCTTTAGGTATCCTTTATTGAAGAAATAGCAATGCACAAGGGTGAGCCAATTACATGAGGCATCTATGTACAGCCACCAATCAGCAGCTAGATAGGCTTTTAAACACAGAATATCAAGAGAATGAAGCAAAGGAGATAATAGAACTAAAATGGAAGGTTGTTTAAAATTGCATACTTTCTACATCATGAAAGAAAAAATTTGGGTTTCATGTCCCTGTAAGTGAAAAGCCTCCTTTCAAACACGTTAAAATGTAATCATCAATGCTGATTTAGAGCTAGATTACAAGTGGAGCGCTAAATTATTGCGTGCCCACAAACGGCCAAATGTTTGCGGGCACGCGATAATTAACTAGCCATTACAAGCGGCTGGTTATTGCTACCTCGATCTTTGGTTCATTTTCAAAAAGTGCCCCAAATGCCCTCAAAATAAAAAATAACTGCCGTTTTGGGGCTTTTGTAAGTTGGTGGGAGTATTAGAAAAAAGGGCACTGAAAAGTGCCTTTACATTGCTGTCTATAGGAAATATATATGTATATGCTTATATACATATATATTTACGTGTTAATATGTGTATACAGGATTCAAAGAAGTTCAGCAACAGTGATAAATAAAATCTCCAGAATTTATTGACACAATCATTAAAAAGTCCCGGAGGGCGCATACAGGTTAAAACATGAAAGGGACATGGTCATTAGGGACTGCTGCCCTTTCATGTTTTCACCTGTGTGCGCCCTCCAGGACTTTTAACCATTGTGTCAACAAATTTTGGAGTTTTAAATATCTCTGTTGTTGAATTTCTTTGAATCCTGTGTTTTTGCTGCCAGCTTTTGCAACAGAATTATACGCCAGCCTATGAAAAATACCTATTTGGATGTCCGTGGTCACGTGTTCCTCTGTGATTGGCCACCTAGCATGTTCGTCATGGTGCTGAGTGTTTCCAATAATCCGTGAGTCTCGAGGACGCCGACTTAGTGCTTTGAATGGTCTCTGAAGCTGTGTGTCTATGTTCCTTACGGCGTGGAGGAGGTGAAATCTATATTGATGTAAGTCGAATAAACAAAGCCGCCATCTGTGGATATCTCTACACCACTGGAACTATGTAAGTCTCCCTTTGAAGGTTTGATTTAATTGAAGGATTTCTCTTTTGGTTTCTGTTAGGCTGGCACCTGTCAGTTAATACTATATACGGTGGAATCTCCCATCTCAACTTACTAACCTCCTCTTTCTCCATGTAAATATGTGTATATATACACATATTAACACATACATATATACGTATATAAGCATATACATATATATTTAAAAATGCTGCCCATCCCTGCACTACTTAGCCCCTTCGCTGAGCGAGGTTCTGATGCCGTCTTCTAGCAATTTGAATGTGAGCTTGCGTTCACATTGCGATTTACTTGTAATACCTGAGCACATTATCGTGCACTGGTATTACAAAGCGGAGTGCTAATATCGCTTTCACGCAATATTAGCGCTCCACTTGTAATAGCCTTTAAATAGCTATCATGTCTTACCTTTCCTATCATGAACGCCTGTGAACCCCCCCACCCTGAAAAGCCTGCGGATGCACTTGATTTGATATTCATTTTTAATATCTATTACCCCTGAAAAAATTGCAAACTAAGGTGGGGAAACATATTAGATTAGAATTTGAACATCCTGTGAATTCACCAGGACAGGCAAGAATCTTTGGAGGAACAGCAAGCAAGGCCTAGCATTAAAATCTGATGCCATCATCTTTAAAGTTCAAATGAATGTATATCTATCAGCGCCACAATAATACCATACAAGCTATATCTGATATAGGCGGAGTCTCCCAACCGGACTCCAAAAGTTAAGAGTAAAAAGAAATGCCAAGATACAGCGCTACACTACCCTCAGATGAGGGTTGGGTTGCTAAAGATGGTGTCCACGACTAGGAATGTGTATACATAAAGGTTAATATATAATATTGTGTTACACAAAGAATATATATAAAACCATGTGAAAAAGTACTTAGAAGGTAAAAGATTAAAAACAAAATATATATATATAGGATGTGATATTAAAATGTATTAAACAAACATTTTATTAACATAAACTGACAGTTAAAAATACAGTTAAAAATAGATTCAACAATCTAATGGATTGCCCCATACAATGTCCAAGAAGTTATGTCCTATGTAACATACAAGTGTTTAAGTCCCATACCAAAATGTCCAAAGCAAATGTTCAAGGTTAATATCCAAAAAAAATAAAAATAAAAATGATAATATGTCCAAAGTTGGTGTAAAAATCAAAAAGGTGAAAAAATGTAAAAAATATAAAAAATATATTAAATATTTTTGAAAAGATGAAAAAATGAATAAAAATATATAAAAAATATATGAGTTGTGATCAGCAACCCATATGGAAGGAATATAATATATGTGATAGTGAATAATTCTCGTGAGAATATCTCGTGTATAAAAATGTGTGTATATAAAAGGGTGTGGTAAAAAATGTGTCATAAAAAATGTGTCATAAAAAAGGATTCAAAATCCTGGTGAAATAAATAAAGTCCAAATTGCTCCAAAAAAATGTGTATATAATTCCAAGTATTCCAAATGTGATTGTAGAAAGTGCTGGGTTGATGTTCCTCTTCTTAAAAGGTTATCAAATGTAATGGGATACCCTCCTGTACCTAAAAAAGTGTACAGAAAATAGACATAGTGCAATAAAATCACTTTAGAATGACAGTATTCTACTCACCAGATATATTCTGAGCTGCAATACCAGTGTATAGCCAACGCGTTTCGGTCCTCAGGGACCTTTCTCAAGACTGGTCAACTTGATTTGATATTCATTTTTAATATCTATTACCCCTGAAAAAATTGCAAACTAAGGTGGGGAAACATATTAGATTAGAATTTGAACATCCTGTGAATTCACCAGGACAGGCAAGAATCTTTGGAGGAACAGCAAGCAAGGCCTAGCATTAAAATCTGATGCCATCATCTTTAAAGAGATATCAAACAGTGCTCCTTTGGTAAAAACAAATAAGTTAAAAAGAAAAAGATTGTGTAAAAAACAGTAAATAACTTACTTGTTTTCTTGCAAAATAAGCATTTAGACATTCTCAGTGTAGCCCCTTTCCCAGTGTTTTAAGAGCAGAGGATTTTCAAAACCTACGTTTTTATTCTGTCATTTCTGGGCATGAGGAAATCTGACTTCCTATTAGCCTGATGTCATAAAACTTCTAGGCTAGTGAATAGACAAGATATGATAGAAATTCCTGCAAAGGCCGCCTCCTCGACGTAGGGCTGTGACAGGAAGCACAAATGCAGTGTAAAAAAAATAAAATAAAAGGTAAAATCCATTTAAATAGATGAATAATACATATTGCAATGATGTATATTAAGTATAAGCAACTGCTTAGTGCTTTTTATTACAACAATGAAACAGACTGTTTAACATCCCTTTAAAACCTTTTTTTAAAGATTTTTTTTTGCTATAGGAACTGATTTATGCTCAGATTGACTTTATATGCTAGTTTTAAATTTATAGATATTTAAAGATATTTTTTTATGTAATAAAATAAGTAATACTATATATTTATGTGTCTGCTGTGATGCAAGTAACCTGATAGCTTTATATCACGTCTTCATAAATAAACCTAGCACCAGAAAATGTGAGCTTACAGCGATCATTGGCACGTTACAAACACTATCTGTCTTACAGTTTTACGCTATGGTCTGCAAAATTACTGCCAGAGGAAAGCTTAGATTTAAAGATAACGGGGTCGATTTATTAAGCATCGTATGCTGAATCGACGCACCATCGTTTCTGGTCCACCAGAAACGGAAGTGAAGACGCAGCTGTCGTAAGACCGCTGCTCCTTAACTTCTCCGCCACCTTTAAGGTGAAAGACTAAAATCATCCCGATCGGGATGATTGACGGCCCCTGCTAGCTACCGATAGGTCGCAAGTGAGCAGGGGGCGGGATTGCACACGCATTTCACCAGAAATGCTTGTGCAATGTTAAATGCCGACAGCATATGCTTTTGTCATTTAGTGAGGTTGAGCAGACATGATTCGCTACAGCAAATCATGTCTGCTTGACCTTTGGTACATTTCTACACTCCTGTTATCTCTACGCCCCACTCCCGCCTCCAAGACTTCGCATGTGAGCAGAAGGCGGGATTGCACATGCATTTTACCAGAAATGCTTGTGCAATGTTAAATGCCGACAGCGTATGCTGTTGGCATTTAGCGAGGTCGAGCAGACATGATTCGCTACAGCAAATCATGTCTGCTTACCCCTATCATTGTACCCAGCGCTACGGAATTTGGCGGCGCTTTACAAATAAATGATAATAATAATCATCTACCCCAAGGCTTTCAAGTTTCCTATGAGTTACACTAAGTCCTAAATTCATGAGTTGTCACACTTGTATGAACATTGACAGGAGTGTGGAGATGAGGTGCTAAAGGGGTCTGGCTTCTATGTTCCCTGAGTACTAAAAGGGGCCAGTGGAACAGGCTCCTCGATCTGTTACATCTGGCAGGAACCTCTGAAGCTGGCAAGTACCTTATCAAATGTTCTCCAATCAAAAGCCTACTTGAGAAATTAACCATTTAAATATAAATTATATGTTAGTAATAAACTCATCATAAATAAATAAAGAGAGAATATATCTCTGAATTATGGAGGAAATTACAATTAAATACAATAGAACTGCATAAGCAATAACTACATATTAAAATGTTAAAGCAATAACACTTACTTTAAACAACCAGTAGTTTTTTTTTTCATTTTCCTGTCTCTGTATTATGTGACAACCGTCAGCCAATCACAGACTTATATATGTATATGAGCTGTGACTTCTTGCACATGTTCAGTAGTAGCTAATATCACAAAAGATCGTACACACTCTTAAGAATAAGCAGCTTAGTTTTTATATTTGTTTATTTGTGCAAGCTCTTTTACAAACAAAGGCTTCTGTCAAATTACAACAACAAAACAAACATCTTTGACTGTAAGAGGTGTGATAAATAAAATATTGTACATTGTTGCAAACACTGCTGCAAAAGAGTGCTAAGGACACATGCACACAACTATACTACCATAAGCCAACCTATGTTTACTTTTCAAAAAAGGACATTAAGAGAACAAAGCAAACTTGATAGTTGTATACACACAGTACTGAAATTTAGTCCCTAATTCCCAAGTGACACACACAGTGCAGAGATGTAACCCTGATTTTATCAATAACACCCAGGACAGTGATAAAACCTTCACAGTGCAGAAATGTGATTAGACTATAGCCAGTAACCCTAAAAGAGCAGTGGTTTAAACCCAAGTTTTTCATAGCAGTGATTTAACCCACATGCTGTCAGTAACACCCACATTAGTGGTTTAACCCTCTTAAAACCATTAAAACACAGAGAGCTGAGATTATACGGCCTATTTACTATGATGCGAGCGGACACAAACCGATATAGCGGATTATGTCCGCTGCACATCGATAAATGCCGACAGCATATGCTGTCGCCATTTATCATTGCACCAGCAGTTCTTGTGAACTGCTAGTGCAGTGCTGCCCCCCTGCAGATTCGCGGCCAATTGCCTCAGAGCAGGAGGACAGGTTATGGAGCAGCGTGACGTAACTGTGCAAAACGTGAAGCCCCAGCAATGCCTGTCACTATGCAGGCCCAATCGCCGGGGTAGCAGCGAGTTGGAGCCCCCAGATCTCCCTCAAGGTGGGAGAGTGCTAGCGACGGCTCCGAGCCGTCGTTAGCACCTGACTGAGACAATTTGCAACAGCTCAGAGCTGTCGTTAGCACTCAAGGGGTTAATCCACCATACTTCTCTTCTTTTAAGCAAAAATTCCCTTTTGCCACCTCTCCTCAGTTTGGGGATAAGGTCAATGACCTGAAACCTTAAAGGGACCGCTCACAGAAAAAAAAATCTCACCATTAAATTGTTACCATT
This sequence comes from Bombina bombina, assembly GCF_027579735.1. NCBI lineage: Eukaryota > Metazoa > Chordata > Amphibia > Anura > Bombinatoridae > Bombina > Bombina bombina. Next base: position 67,997,719 of record NC_069508.1, read on the forward strand.
TATCCATTTTACCTGCTGGCATTTATTAAATTGTTTACAAGTAGCTGCTTTACCCCTATTTTGGCATTTGAAATAGCTGATTTAGCCTGTGGTATCCATACCTATAGTAAAAGTTTTCTTAAATGATTGTATAGGTCGACACTTAATTTCAACCATATGCATATTTAACTTTTGAACAAAAATATACCTGTGATTTCTAATAATGCCGTAAATTCTATCACTATTAAATAATACTTTGAATCTTTATTACATTTTTAGATTTTTTTTTATTTTTATATTGTATACTGGAGTCTCAGCAATTGAATAGCCTTAGTAAACACAGCCAGCAGAATAAATTACAACTCCAATGGGGTGCAGTATAGTTAAGTAATAAAATGTTTTCCATAGTTCTCTCTAAGTATTGAGCTTTGGTTTTCCAGACAAATATAATATAAGGAAGAATGTGTGTGTTCACAAAGTGATAGGATAATGAGGCATGATATTACCTAAAACTCAACCTATTGTAATAGGCTGTGGTTTAAAAGCACAAAACCAGCTATTTCATATACACAAATAGACCTGAAAATGCAAGTTCTCATATTTGAACAAAAATATACCTGTGATTTCTAATAATGCCGTAAATTCTATCACTATTAAATAATACTTTGAATCTTTATTACATTTTTAGATTTTTTTTTATTTTTATATTGTATACTGGAGTCTCAGCAATTGAATAGCCTTAGTAAACACAGCCAGCAGAATAAATTACAACTCCAATGGGGTGCAGTATAGTTAAGTAATAAAATGTTTTCCATAGTTCTCTCTAAGTATTGAGCTTTGGTTTTCCAGACAAATATAATATAAGGAAGAATGTGTGTGTTCACAAAGTGATAGGATAATGAGGCATGATATTACCTAAAACTCAACCTATTGTAATAGGCTGTGGTTTAAAAGCACAAAACCAGCTATTTCATATACACAAATAGACCTGAAAATGCAAGTTCTCATACATTTTATACTCTGCACTGGTACAACAAGTCATTGAAAATACATTAATATAAAAACATTTTTACAGTGTACTGTCCCTTTAATTGTTTAACTGAATATCCCTCTTGTACAAAATAAGTTCCCTATTTATTTTTGAAGATTTATGGGCACTAATCCTATCCTTCACTGGACGTGTCGTTTTTCCAATATAACCACTCCTACATGGGCATTTTAATATATAGACAACAAAATCTGCCTGCTATGTATGAAAGTATTTGATCTCTCACTGTTTCCTATAATTTATTTGTGCTATATACTTTTCTTGAATCATAGAGTTATATTGGGCACAATATAAGAACCCTTCTTTGATGTAGTTAAATAGTCAATCTTTTTTTTCTACTAATTACAACAGCTCTTACCAAAATTTCCCATACATTTTGTACTTTCTTAAATGATTGTATAGGTCGACACTTAATTTCAACCATATGCATATTTAACTTTTGAACAAAAATATACCTGTGATTTCTAATAATGCCGTAAATTCTATCACTATTAAATAATACTTTGAATCTTTATTACATTTTTAGATTTTTTTTTATTTTTATCTAGGACTTCATTTTTGCAAATATTAATTGTGGATACCTGGTACCTTCTTTCTATAAATTAATTAGTCATCTGTTCTAACCTCTCTTCACACTTTGGGGCCGATTTATCATGGCCCGAATGGGGCCAGATACATCTGTTTCCGCTCGAGCCTTTAGGCTCGCCGGAAACAGAAGTTAAGAAACAGCAGTCTTAAGACCGCTGCTCCTTAACTCATACGCCACCTCTGAGGCCCCATTACATGTGACCGGGTTGATTGACACCACCTGCTAGCAACCGAATGGTCGCAAATCTGCAAGGGGTGGCATTGCACAAGCAGTTCACCAGAATTGCTTGTGCAATGTTAAATGCTGACAGCATATGCTGTCGGCATTCAGCGATGTCGGGCGGACATGATCCGCTTAGCTGATCATGTCCGTCCGACAAATGATAAATCTGCCCCACTGTCTCTTCTTGAACATTATGTACAACCCTCATGAATTACTCTCTCTGGATGGAAATTATTATAGATAACATTTCTTTACCCTTAAGTCATTAAGCAGAAATCATATGTAACGTGAGGGAGGGACCAGGCATAAACAAAGTAAGATTAAAAGAGGGCTCAACAGGACAGACTGTTTAAGCACCCGGTTATTTTAAACTTGCTTATTCTATAGAAAAGTATACGCTATGCATCAAGCAGCAGCAGTTTAAAAATACTCAGAACCGGGTGTCCTGTCATAGCTACCAAGTGACCTGATGCATAAAAGCTGGAATTCCTCTGATTGGCTGCCCAAAACAGCCAGCCAGCACAAACTCGCCTCTCGCGTCCTCTTCCGTGAGCAGAGGACAAGAGAGTTCCAAACGGATGTGAGTTCAACCGAAGCAGTGATAATTACTAAACGTGAGGGCAATGCTGGTGTCCTATGGGGCATTGATGACAGCTGAATGTGATATTTTGTTTGTGAAATGGTGGGTGGACATTCAGGAGCAGTTAAGTATTTATATATAGGAATAACACTTTATTCTGTGTCATGTGAGTAGAGCATTAGGTCTTTTCAAAGTTTTTACTCCGTTGAATTATATGGGGGAGTCGGGTTAGCTCTCAAATGAAAACAGTTTTGCGCTCGTATTATGACATTTTCATGTCATAATACGAGCGCAACCCTACGCATGCAAAAAGCTTACTTCTAGTGCAGTTAATGCTTGAGCGGGAGCGCTAAATAATGCTCCACTTGTAATCTTGCACACATGTTTAGTTACGCTTTTTTTCCTGAAGATTTTGCTGTATATGTTATACAGTAAAACATATACAAAATATTATATTTAGCTAACGATTCACAATTATTGTCTTTTACTAAAACTACTTGATCATGGAAATTACAAGCAACTCATACTGAAATTTTGATGATGGATGCATCACGTTTCCTAGAATATTGGTGGATATCACGGATTGTTTTGGAAGAGCGTAAATCTGGAAATGGTATGCGATTTTAAAAAAAAAACTGTTTCTTGAAAGACAGTCCCTCAGGAAAAGAAGTGTCTTTGAGGTTCTCCCAGTACAACACTGAAGAGCCAAAATATCAGGTAAACAAATCAAACTTCCATCTACATAACATACAATTCTAGCTGTGTATATGTGTAACTCCATATGTGCATCATAATGATTGCAGACATCTGCTTGTAATTATAAACATACCCATCAGCAACTGAACCTTGGTTCATGGATTCAGCTAGAAATTTATGGCAACATTCTGCAACTTGTTGGAACCAAATCATCAATGTTAATGTGAAAATCCTTCTTTTTATCCAGCAAGTTTAATTAAAAAAAATGGTGGACAAAAGTATAATATTTTAACAAAATCTGCTGCTTTTCAGTCAGAATCATTTATGGATTATTTTGCAAACAAATATGAAAACGTTTTTGCTGAATCACTGGCATGCCATTTTCTATCCCCCTACTTATTTATTTTTTTAAAGGGACATTAAACAAAAAAAAATATTTTTGCGTTTTAGTTTGAGCATACAATGTTAAATAGCTTTCCAATATTTACTCCTATTGTCTAATTTGCTTTGTTCTCTTGGTATCCATTTTTTAAAAGAATACTTAGGTAGGGTTGCCTCACTCCCAACGTGTTCAGCTAGCTCCCAGTAGTACATTGCTGCTCCTTAAACAAAGGATATGAAGAGAATGAAGCAAATTTGATAATAGAATTACAATGAATGTTAAAATTGTATGCTCTTTCAGAATCATGAAAAAAGCATGTTGTGGTTTAAATTTGGAAATTTATCTATACAACCTACAAAGCCCTTTTACAACTTTTTAAATTACTTCTATTATCAATTTTCTTTGATCTCTTAGAATCTTTTGTTGAAGGAACAGCATTGCACTACTGGCAGGAAGCTGAACACATCTAGTTAGCCAATCACAAGACAAATGTGTGCAGGCACCAATTAGCAGCAGCTCCCACTAGTGTATAATATGTGCGTATTATTTTTCAACAAGAGATACCAAAAGCACAAAGCACATTTGAAAATAGAAGTAAAGTTAAAAGCATCTTAAAATGACAAGCTCTATCTGAATCATGCAAGTTTACTTTTGACTTTCCTATCCCTTTAATTATCCCTTTAATTTGAATTAATGTGAAACAATAGATCAGTTACCTAATAAATGTAAGAAAAAGCATATCTAATAACTAGACAAGTAGCCCTCAATCTATGGGGCCCATTTAAAGACCGCTGCTCCATAACCTGTGCGCCTGCTCTGAGCAGGCAGACAGACATCACCACAATTCAACCCAATCGAGTAAGATCGGGTTGATTGACACCCCCCTGCTGATGGCTGATTGGCCGCAAATCTGCAGGGGGCGGCGATGAATACAGCGATGTCTGTAGGACCTGATCTGCACTGTCGGATCAGGTCCGACAGACCTTTTATAAATAGGGGCCTATGTCTTAGCAGCCTGTCTATTTCTCTAGCACTATATGGCAGCAGCTTTGCAAGAATGTTATGCATTTGCAAGAGCACTAGATGGCAGCACTTTCTCCTGCCATGCAGTGCTCCAGACACCAACCTAGGTACAGGCATACCACGGATATATTGTGTGTTCCGTTCCAGACCACCGCAATAAAGCGAATATAACAATAAAGTGAGTCATACTAATCATGTCCGCTCAACCTCACTAAATCCCGACAGCATACGCTGTTGGCATTTAACATTCCACAAGCATTTCTAGTGAAATGCTTGTGCAATGATGCCCCCTACTCACTGGCGGTCAATCGGCCGCTAGCAGGGGCTGTCAATCATCTCGATCGGATCGGATTGGAATGATTTCAATCCGCCACGTAAAATGTGGCGGACACGTTAAGGAGCAGCGGTCGCAATTCTTAACTTCTGTTTCAGGCGAGCCTGAAACAATGGGGCCCCGAAGCAGTATCCGCTGCTTAATAAATGGAGCCCCTTCTCTTTAAAGGGACAGTCAACACCAGAATTTTTGTTGTTTTAAAAAAAAAAAAAAAATCCCTTTATTACCCATACCTCAGTTTTGCATAATCAACACAGTTATAATAATACACGTTTTACGTCTGTAATTACCTTGTATCTAAGCCTCTGCTGACTGTCCCCTTATTTTAGTTTTTTTGACAGACTTGCATTTTAGCCAATCAGTGCTCACTCCTAGGTCACTTCACGTGCATGAGCTCAATGTTATCTATATGAAACACCAAATCAGCCAATCGGAATTAAGGTAGGAAAAATTCTATTGGCTGATGCAATCAGCCAATAGGATTGAGCTTGCATTCTATTAGCTGATTTGAACAGCCAATAGAATGTGAGCTCAATCTTATTGGCTGATTGCATCAGCCAATAGGATTGAACGTCAATCCTATTGGCTTATTGCATCAGCCAATAGGATTTTTCCTACCTTAATTCTGATTGGCTGATAGAATCCTATCAGCCAATCTGAATTCAAGGGACGCCATCTTGGATGACGTCATTTAAAGGAACCTTCATTCGTCGGGAGTCGTCGGAAGAAGAGGATGCTCCGCATCAGCTGGCTTGAAGATGGACCCACTCCGCTCCGGATGGATGAAGATAGAAGATGCCGTCTGGATGAAGACTTCTGCCCGTCTGGAGGTCCTCTTCTGCCCGGATCGGATGAAGACTTCTGCCCCTCTGGAGGACCACTTGTGCCCGGCTGGGTGAAGATGTTTCAAGGTAGGGTGATCTTCAAGGGGTTAGAGTTAGGTTTTAAGGGGGCATTGGGTGGGTTTTAGAGTAGGGTTGGGTGTGTGGGTGGTGGGTTTTAATGTTGGGGTGGTATTGTATTTTTTTTTACAGGTAATAGAGCTGATTACTTTGGGGCAATGCCCTGCAAAAATCCCTTTTAAGGGCTATTTGTAATTTAGTATAGGGTAGGGATTTTTATTATTTTGGGGGGCTTTTTTATTTTATTAGGGGGGATTAGATTAGGTGTAATTAGTTTAAAATTCTTGTAATTATTTTATTATTTTCTGTAATTTAATGTTTATTTGTTGTCGTACTTTAGTTTATTTAATTTAATTGTAGTTGATTGTAGTTAGTTTAGGAAATAATTTTAATTATAGTGTAGTGTTAGGTGTAATTGTAACTTAGGTTAGGATTTATTTTACAGGTAAATTTGTATTTATTTTAACTAGGTAGTTATTAAATAGTTAACTATTGTACCTAGTTAAAATAAATACAAACTTGCCTGTAAAATAAAAATAAACCCTAAGCTAGCTACAATGTAACTATTAGTTATATTGTAGCTAGCTTATGGTTTATTTTATCGGTAAGTATTTAGTTTTATATTTGGAATAATTTATTTAATTGTAGTTATTTTATTTAGATGTATTTAAATTATATTTAAATTAGGGGGGTGTTAGGGTTAGACTTAGATTTAGGGGTTAATAAATTTAATATAGTGGCGGCGACTTTATGTGTGGCAGATTAGGGGTTAATAAGTGTAGGTAGGTTGTGGCGACGTTGGGGGGCAGATTAGGGGTTAATAACTATAATGTAGGTGGCGGCGATGTTGGGGGCAGCAGATTAGGGGTTCATAGGGATAATGTAGGTGGCGTCGGCGTCCGGAGCCACAGATTAGGGGTTAATAATAAAATGCAGGTGTCGGCGATGTCGGGGGCGGCAGATTAGGGGTTAATAAGTGTAAGATTAGGGATGTTTAGACTCTGGGTTCATGTTAGGGTGTTAGGTGTAAACATAAATTTTATTTCCCCATGCGTTAGGAGCTGAACGCTGCTTTTTTGCAGGTGTTTCCTATGGGGAAATCTTGCACGAGCACGTTTAGCCATCTTACCGCTACGGTAAGCAGCGCTGGTATTACAGTGAGATGTGGAGCTAAATTTTGCTCTTCGCTCACTTTTTAGAGGCTAACGCCGGGTTGAAAAAAACCTGTAATACCAGCGTTGTTTGTAGGTGAGCTGTGAGCTTAAACTAAGCGTTAGCACCGCACCCCAGTTAACTCAAAACTCGTAATCTCGGTGAAAGTTACTAAGGGCCAGGTGACGGAGAGACATCTTCTGAAACCATTTAGGTCTTTGTTGAGCATATTTTGCAATGTGTCTTTCTCTTCTTCACTTCCAGAACCCTACATAGCTAGGGTTTATACACTTCTCAAGCTAAAATTTGAGGCACCTTGCAGTACAGACAACATATCTTAGATAATCTCACCAGAGCGGAGGGATTTAGATCATAAGGCCCTCAGAAAGTTTGTTTTGGATATACATAGGAGTATGTTAAAGTTTTATTAAACCAAAAACAAAAGTATCATGTTTATTAACATGTGAACTGAACATTTGTTATCAAAATAGAGAGATTAACATGTTTTTTAAGACATCAAAGCTGCTGCAAAGGTATTTTTGTATGGATTAAGAGTACCGTTGCTGAATAGTTTTATGATGGTACTAATGCATTTGAAAAGCTTATAATGAGGTTGTCAAGCTTTCTAATGGATTGTAACAGCTCTGAATTTGAAAACCCTTTGAATAGCAAGCAAAAGCACTTCACATGAGAATTCTGACGGAATAAAATGGAATGGGGTACAATTAAATTAAACCTATTTCTTTGTTTTTTTTTCCCTAGTTGTATGAGCCTGCTAATTTCTACCGACTACTTTCCTTTATAGTATATTGTCATCAGTAAATGAAATTAGATTTAAACAAATAGTCTAGACAAAATTAAACTTTCAGGATTCAGATAGAGCATGCAATTTTAAACAACTTTCTAATGTACTCCTATTATCATTTTATCTTCGTTCTCTTGGTAATCTTTATTTGAAAAACCAAGAATGTAATCTTAGGAGCAGGCCCATTTTTGGTTCAGTACCTGGGTAGTCTAAATGTATCCACCAATCAGCAAGCGCTTCCCAGGTGCTGAACCAAAACAAAGAAAAATTGATAATAGGAGTAAATTAGAAAGTTGCTAAAAATGTAATGCGCTATCTGAATCATTAAAGTTTAATTTTGACCATACTATTCCTTTAAAAATGAGATGTAGACAACCTAGTTTTTTTGTTTATTGTGGGTGGCACCTTTTTCTTGATCTATGAATGTTAAAACCACTACAGGTAAAAATTAGGGATACCATGTTTAAGAAAATAAGCCAAGTACCAAAAGGGTTTTGCATTTTACTGCTGTCTGGGTGGGCCCTTTGGCTCCTATATTCTACCAATTTGTACGTTTCTATAGTCATGAATCCCAAGCTAGTGAGATCTGTTCTCCCTTTTTATTGTTAAAAAATCCCTTTGGCAAAGAAGAAAGCAGTAATGTATGTATTTGGAAGCATTATGAGTCTTTCCAGTTTTTTCCAAGGTTAAGGGTTCAAACACACAGCCTTGAAAATTTTCATTAATGTCCATTATTGCAAATATATAAATAAAATTGAGCTCACTGTAAAAAATTAAATACAGGAGGGAAAGCTGTGGGATTAAGTAATGGTTTATGTGTGTTTTTCATTAAATACAGTTATGGCTGGGATTTAAATTCATCCAAATGAGGAGTTAAATATGAACATTAAATAAAAACATATATTTTTTAAAGTAAATTTAGAAAAAGAAATAAAGATGAAACAGTAAAACTGGCTGGAATTCTGGGATATGGGAGCAACCATCATGGACCTCCCATTCTCTGCTATAATAGAGTTGCCTTATTATAAAAAAAAAATGCATGACTGCTGCTCCTAGGATAACAAAATAAAAGTAAAGACTTCAACATATTTTACCAATAATCCTACAATCTAAATATAGTATTACTATGGCTATGACAGATTTACTGTAAGTTATTTCTTACATCTGTGTAGTATCTATTGTTTCAGTTCGCTCACTATGGCTTTGCCACAGTTTTATGACTACCAATTTTTTATTGTGCAGTACGAGGTTAAATTTAATTGCTTTAGAGTTTTCTTTTTGGACAAGTCAAGATATTGCTGTCTCTCTCTAATTGAACTCCCTGAAAAGAAGCACATGAAAAATACATATGTCTGGGCTGTTTTCAGGGCTATTTAACCCCTTGAGTGCTAATGACGGCTCTGAGCCGTCACAGAGTTTCCCACCTTGCACTCTCCCACCTTGAGGGAGATCTAAGGGCTCCCACCCGCTCCTACCCCGGCGATCGGGCCTGCATAGTGACAGGCATCACCGGGGCTTCACGTTTTGCATGGTGACGTCACGCGCAATGACGTGATGACATCACCGCGCAATTTTATTAACAATTAACAATACAAAGCATAGGAAATGGGGGCATGCTGCTTAGAAGCCTGTATCTCAGGCATCTAAGCAGCTACAGACCCCCAAGACCCACTGTTGGAAAGGTAATCGCCTAACCTCTCCAACAGTGTAAGTCTTGGGGATCTGAAAAAATATATATATAAAAGGTAAAATAAAAAAAATTAAAAAAAAAAAAAAAAAACTTCAATCACTTTAGCACCCAGGTGGGAAAGTGCTTAGCACTCAAAGGGTTAAAAAAATGTTTTGTATAAGAACCCTGACATAAGTATTTTTCATATGTGTCCCTTTTTAAAGTGACAATATGGTCACCCTAAGACTGGTTCTTTAAAGGGACATTAAATCCATTTTTTTCTCTCTATTCAGATAGAGCATACAGTCTTAATTTTCCAATTTTCGTCTATTTTCAAATTTGTTTCATTCTCTTGGTATCCTTTATTGAAGGATTATCAATGCACTACTGGGAGCTAACTAAACACATTGGTAAGCCGATGATAATATACATATATGTAGGGCCACCAATCAGCAGCTCCTGAGCCTATTTAGGTATCGTTTTCAGCCCTGGATAATAAGAGAACTAAGCAAATTCGATAATAGAAGTAAATTCGAAAGTTGTTTAAAATTATATATTCTACCTGAATCATGAAAGAACATTTTTTCGTTTGATGATCTTTTTAAATTTGGTCTGGAGAGAAAACCCAAGGCTTGAAATCTACCCTTTTATAGTTTTGTTTGTACACAGCACATATATTTTTGCAGTATCAAAAAAACAGTATTTATCTCCTTTGGGGCTCATAGATTTATATATAATAATATATAATGCTTCAGCTGGTATATTGCTTTTCATTATTTTATATTGTTTATACATGAAGGGAATCCTGGCTGCAACTAATAACACAAAGTGGCTACACATTAGACCCTGCGCTGAGAATAGCGAAAATCTGGTACGACAAATGAAAGTTAAAAATAGACATGTGCAGCTGCGAAAAATTCGGTTCAGATCGATTCGAATTCGGAAGAAATCGAATGAATTCATTTCGGATTCATTCGGATTCTTTCGGAATTGTGAAAAATTCGGTTCAATTCGGTTCGAATCGATTCGGAATTTCGGTCAGTGTGAAGTGGGATGTGCTGTGTATTATACTAGTATACTGTACAATACTAGTGTAATACACGGCCATCCGAATCTACCGAATAAATTCTAATCGATTCGGATTTATTCAGTAGATTCGGCACTACCGCAATTCAGAAATTCGAATCGATCCGAATCTCCGAATTTGACAAATTCGTCCGAATTTCGATTTGGACCGAATCGAATCGCACATGTCTAGTTAAAAAGAGGGTTATCAGAGAATCTTAATGCAGCTTGTATTTTTTATACTTTTCATGGATTAAAGGGAACACTATTAGCACTCAAATTACAAGTGAGCGTAACACAAAATACGCTACAAAATGTAGCTCTTCTGGAGACCTGAAGTAAAGTGTTAAAGGGACACTAAACCCCCCAAATTTTTTTCATGATTGAAGTAGAGACAACATTCCAATTTACTTCTATTATCTAATTTGTTTCAGTCTTTAGATATCCTTTGTTGAAGAGATTGCAATGCACATGGGTGAGCCAATCACATGAGGCATCTATGTGCAGCAACCAATCAGCAGCTACTGAGCCTATGTAGATATGCTTTTCAGTAAAGTATATCAAGAGAATGAAGCAAGTTAGATAATAGAAGTAAATTAGAAAGTTGTTTAAAATTGCATGCTCCTTCTAAATCATGAACGAAAAAAATGGGTTTCATGTCCCTTTAACACTTGTATGCATAAAAACACATGCATAATATACTAAACACATTCCACTTATATTAAAACATATTAATTGCAAAATAAAGGTTTATTATTTAGATATATGTTTTACAAGTGAATTAAAGGGATATGGTATATGTTCAGGTGCTGGGAATGGCTCAAAGGTTTATATGTATGTGAGGGTTTTTCTATGTGTGTGTATATATATATATATATATATATATATATATATACAAACATATGTATGTATGTGTGTGTTTATATATGTGTGAATGTATGTGTGTGTAAACATATGTATATATGTGTATGTATGTATGTATGTATATATGCAGTGTTTGAACTTATATTTCAGTAGAAAACTATTGTATAAAAGTAAGTGAAGAACTCTGTTGTCAACTTTCTAATGGATTGGAACATCTCTGAATTTGAAAACCCTGTGAATAGCAAGCAATGCACTTCTAAATGCTAAAGAAGCGTCTTACATATACCTGCAGGCTCTCTCGCTCATATGCATATCCTAAAAGACTGCAAATGCAGCTTCATAAATGAAACCCAAAGAGTGACTTAATTTCCTTCACTTAAATTCCAAGATGGCAACGCCCATTGTAAAGACGCAGAACTTTACAAACCATCACTTTTGAAGGGGTTTTAAGGGTTAAAAGAGAGCTTTAAATAGAACTGCAGGCACAGGATGAAAAACTATAGCACGGTGAGTAACTACCATACCATAGTTGTACCATAGTTGTACCAGTTTAACCCATTCGACCCATTGTACAGCATAATTTAGATGTATGTCCATAATGCTTAACCCCCCCCCCCCAAAAAAAAAAAACCAAAAAAAAACAGGGCTCTATTTCTTTTTAAATGGAGTGATAGCAAAAATGCTAACAATTCTCTGGTTTTTCTCTAAAATGCCAGGTACAGAAGGGGTTAATGTCCCTTTAAACACATGTCGGTGCACATTATTGATTGGACTGCAAGCACACAGATTTCAAAATGCCCTTTAAGTTCCTAAAGTTAGTCATGTATGTTCATTGTGAACAAGTAAAGCACAGAAAGATACTTTTTTCTGTGTTAAGATTATTTGGGGTTAATGCCGCACATTCCTCTGATAAACAATATTTGAAGCTTAAGAATAATGTCTTATATGAATGTGATAAATCCAACATTCCTTACCCTGTAACCAACCAGTATGCTTCAAAGTATCTAACTAAGCTAAGGATGATTGTTATACTTCACATCCTTTAACTTAATAATGTAACTGGCATGCTTTAGTTTCTGACCAAAGTTTGAATTTTTATATCAACTTTCAGGAAGGCACCCATTGCCACTCTCTAGTGCAGTGAGCAGGAAACGTTCTGCAGTAGAAAGAAACATCTTATGGACTTTAATGTATTGTATCTAGTGTTGCCAGGTAGCAGATTCTTCTGGTGAAAACAGATCAGTCATTCATCACTTGAATCAGCTTTGGCGACTCCAGTGATTAATGACCTAATGGCTTCGAGAGAGGTTTAGCAGCCATTTTCTTTAAATGGTGCTTGACGTGGATGGTCATCAAATGGTACTTTCCTCTGAATTATGTGTTTGCTGATCCCCTCTCAAACTTTAATTTCTATGACATATCCTGCATTACAGGAATACAAAATAGAGGCAATTCTTCCCTATTAGCCAATGCTTGTGAGAAAGGCTTTGCACACATACTGGACTCTGTACCTATCTCTAGACTTTCTAACAAAAGGTCTGCTATTTCACCTGGATATAAAGGTTTTGCATCTGACAGCTTAGTGATTGGGTAAACCATTTCTATTGCCTTATTCAATGGTTGATACCTTGATATGGATACAGTTAAATGATATATAATTGGATTAAATATTTATTTGTTATATTCTAGACTTTTTCATGACTCACAATTGCTTTAAAAGATCACATCTCTGCTTGGTTCAGCAGTACTTTTAAACAGTGGCTCATAGTCAGGAGGCAAATTCCCTAGAATTGCCTCCCGAAAGTCCTGTAAGCTTTGATAGTCCTACCTTTTGGGCCATTATAGGAACCATCACTCGGGAATCTCACACTAACAGGCCCATTTATCAAAGGGCTTGCGGATCTGATCCGACACTGCGGATCAGGTCCGCAAGACCTCGCTAAATGCGGAGATCAATACACTCTCCGCATTTAACATTGCACCAGCAGCTCACAAAAGCTGCTGGTGCAACGCCGCCCCCTGCTGACTGGCGGCCAATCCGCCGCCAGCAGGGAGGTGTCAATCAACCCGATCGTATTTGATCGGGTTGATTTCCGGCGATTCCTGTCCGCCTGCTCAGAGCAGGCGGACAGGGTTATGGAGCAGCGGTCTTTGTGACCGCTGCTTCATAAGTTGTGTTTCTGGCGAGTCTGAAGACTCACCAGAAACACGGCCCTTCAAGCTCTGTACAGAGCTTGATAAATGGGCCTGTTAGAGAATATTTATTCTGGCTGTTTTATCAGCCAAATTAGTAGCTTCCTTAAAAGCTCTACCCTGTTGTTCACTCTATTTGGTTTTTCACAGAAATTAAAGGGTCATGAAACCGAAATTTTTTCTTTCATGATTTAGACAGAACATGCATTTTTTAAACAACTTTCTAATTTACTTCTATTATCTAATTTGCTTCATTTACTTGATATCATTTGCTGAAAAGCATATCTAGATAGGCTCAGTAGCTGCTGATTGGTGGCTGCACATAGATGCCTTGTGTGATTGGCTCACCCATGTGCATTGCTATTTCTTTGACAAAGGATATCTAAAGAATGAAGAAAATTAGATAATAGAAGTAAATTGGAATGTTGTTTAAAATTGTATTCTGTACCTGAATCATGAAATAAAAAATTTGGGTTTAGTGTCCCTTTAAGTTCTCTAGACAGTGCCAGCATTTATGTTTAAAGTGGCATGAAACCTAAATTTTTTCGTTCATGATTTAGACAGAGCAAATCATTTTAAACAATTTTCAATCTCTTGGTATTCTTTGTTGAAAAGCATACCTAGTTAGGTTCGGGAGCTGGAAGCTAGCTGCTTATTGGTGGCTGCACATATATGAAAAATCTTGGGTTTTATGTGTCTTTAAGGTAGTTTTTTATTTCCTCATGTTGTATGTTGTGAAAGGCTGTGCAACATGGAGGAGGATAATCTTTTAACTTGATTAAAAAAAAACGAGACAAAATGATAGATGTCTAGTAATTCCAAAGACACATTTTATAGGTTGTATGCCAGAAAAGTCTAGTTAGAAAATGGATTGTTCAACACATCCTCATAGCTTTTTTAAGTTTCCAACACACCTTTCCTACTGGGACAATTGTCTACTTTTTGGGCAACTAAACCAGACATGCATAGATTTTTTATGTATGCTTCTGGGTAAATTAAATATGTCTGCCTCTGCAGATACACCATTTGGGTGAAGCATTCTCCAATTTTTATTGGCTTCAGAATAAATGTTCACTATATATTAGCATGTTTACTGAATGATATATGTTCCTGTATTTACTTCTAAAAGGCCAAACGTGTGGACACCTGACCATCACACCTATATGAGCTTGTTGGATATCCCATTCCAAAATTATGGGCAACAATATGGGAGTTGCCACATCTCTTGTAAGAAGGTTTTCCTCAAGATTTTGGAGTGTATCTGTAGGAATGTGTGCTCTTTTATCCAAAAGAATATTTGGGGGGTCAGACACTGATGTTGGATTAAAAGGATGTCTCATAATTAACGATAGGTACCATTCTCCTGGCATCTGCCACATGAAGATTCCTCCATCCAACTGCCAGACAGTGAGGCATGATTCATCATCCCAGAGAACGCATTTCCACTGCTCCAGAGTCCAATAGCAGTGTTTTACACCACTCAAGCTGAATCTTGGCATTGTGCATGTTGATGTGAGGCATATGTACAGCTGCTTGGCACATAAACAAATGTCATGAAGCTCCCGATCCACAGCTTTTTGTGCTTATGTTTCTTCCAGAGGCAGTTTGGAAGTCTGTAGTGATTGATGCAATGGGTGATAGGCAATTTTTAAGCGCTACACACACACTTAAGCACTCGGTGACCCAACTCTGTGAGTCTGCATGGTCTACCACTTCTTGACTGGGCTGCTGTTGCTCTTAGATGCTTCCACTTCACAATAACAGTACTTACAGTTGACCGGGGCAGATCTAGTAGGGCAGAAACTTTACAAACTGACTTGTAACAAAAGGTGGCATCCTATGACAGCATCTTGTTTAAAGGGACATAAAACAAATTGGGAAAGAGAGAAAATATAATAATATGTACTTTAATTACTTTACCTGCAAATTTATGCTGCAGTGCATCGCCATTAACCCTTTCTTTTAAGTTTCCGAATTGCAAAGCTCTAACTCCCCCTACAAATTTCATTCTATGGCTGTATCTATATCTATTGTTGCTTTGGTAGAATGCAAAAATGCATAGGGATTATCTGCTGGTGCATGCCTAGAAGCTGTGAACTCAGTTGAAATACAATGCCTGTGTCTAAACACTGATAAGAGGGGGTGGAGCAGACTGCTCCAGGCAGCATGGCTATTTGAGTATTTTTGCTTATTTTTTAAAATTATTTTAAGATACTTGCCAGCAATTTTTAAATAATTTTTGTATGCAAACTATTTTTTACTTAATTAGCCCTTTTAGGATATGCACATATCCCAACATTTTTTATGGCACTTTAATGTCACAGAGCTCTTCAGTACAACTTATCGTACTATATAAAATATATGCACAAGAAAACATTAAACTCATCAGCTTTGCAATAGCAAAACACAATCATAAAGCAAGATACTTCACAGTGGCAACAGAGTCTTTATGAATTCAGCTTCAGTAAGGTGCAGGTGAAAAAATCCTGATGATACCTCTACAACATCCAGAAAGCCCCAGTCCCTTGATACGACTGTTATTATACCCAGCAATACTACTTAACCATTAAAAAACAGACATGGAAATATTTTACAAACATTTGTATAAACCATTATCTATGTGTTACTTTTGCAATTATTGTTTTTACAGGCTGCTTGTATTTGTATTTTGATGTGCGAGATAACACATGACTATAGATCATAATAACCGGCAGAGTAACTAACTGTCACAATGTAGCTTGACCTTAGCAATGGTTTCCTAGTCTATGTTTACTACCACTGTGTAATTTTTCGGAGCCATGCCGCGCTGTGCGATTTTTGGTGCCATGTCATGTCATTTTTCACATCATCTCGGGGGCGAGTTTTTCCTGTGTTTGGTGCGATAAATTGACACAAATATGTACATATTTTGCTGTTTATTTGATATTGTTCCTGAGTGTCTTCTGGTTGCTCTGAGATTTTCCTGTTTGACTGTTCTTTGATTTACTGACCTGCTTCTGGAACACGACTTTGTACCTAATTGCCAGCAAGTTGCCAACCCCTTCCTGTCTGTCCACACCTCCAATTGAATCCTTAAAGTCCCATCCAAAGTTTTGCAACATTGTAATTTTTTGAGTAACTTTTCAGCTACTGGATCCTTACCTGGACAGGCGCTAACCTTGATTCAAGGTGTGTTACACTAACAAAACCAAATATATAGGTGAACAATTAGGCCAAACTGCATATGATATATCAGCAATTAAACGCTATAATGCAAATGATCTGCATACATGTTATATACATGATATAAACCCATTTGAAACTCTCATTTTGATAGCAAAATTAACATGTTTTTTGTAGTCCAGGGACATATATTTTCTCCTTTGCTGAGGCCAGTAAGGGACAAATATAAGTTAGCTCCTTCACCATGCTAACAATAACCATGTAGAATGCTGCAGGGATAGGGTTCCAGATCCTTTAATATTTACTCTTGAGTCTACCTAGTTATGCTATAAAACAGAAGGATACTTAGAAAATGAAATAAATGGGATATAGAAGTAAATTAGAAAGTTATTTAAAATGACATGATCTGTTTGAATCATCAACATTTAATTTTGACCTCTCTTGTACTACTCATCTTCCAAATTGAGGGTAGCTCTCACCTTTGATGTTTGGGATACCTTAAAGGACCAATACAGTAGATTTGCATAATCAACAAATGCAAGATAACAAGACAATGCAATAGCACTTAGTCTGAACTTCAATTGAGTAGTAGATTTGTTTTCTGACAATTTTAAAAGTTATGTATTTTTCCACTCCCCCTGTACCATGTGACAGCCATCAGCCAATCACAAATGCATACACATACCATGTGACAGCCATCAGCTATTCACAAATGCATACACACTTATTCTTGCACATGCTCAGTAGGAGCTGGTGACTCAAAAAGTTTAAATATAAAAAGACAGTGCAGATTTTGTTAATAGAAGTAAATTGGAAAGTTGTTTAAAATGGCATGCTCTATCTGAATAATAAAAGTTTAATTTTGATTGAGTGTCCCTTTAAGTAAAGGCTTAAGGTACATAGCACCCCCATTCCCTCTAGAACTTCCAATGACTAGTTGGTCTTTGAAAAATAAAATGTCCATTTTTTAAATCTTGGGCAAACAGATTTAACACTGAAATTTGCTTTAAAATCAATTAAGCCAAATTCTAAATATAATTAGAAAATTGTGTGCCTATTTTCATTGTATTGTTTAAAAAATAATGCACCTAAAGATTGCATATAATAAAAATCAGAAAAAAAGGAATCACACATAGATTACATATACTCACATCAATTCACATTCAAAGGGACAATCTACTGTTATTTATTCCTCTGGGCCGATTTATCAAGAGCCAAATGTCCCCTGATGCCCCTGTTTCCGTGCGAGCCTTCAGGCTTGCCGGAAACAGCAGTTATGAAGCAGCGGTCTTAAGACCGCTGCGCCTTAACAGGTTCGCTGCCTCTGAGGTTGCGGACATCAATCTGCCCGATCTTGTATGATCGGGTTGATTGACACCCCCTGCTAGCGGCCGATTAGCTGCAAATCTGCAGGGGGCGGCATTGCGCAAGCAGTTCACCAGAACTGCTTGTGCAATGTTAAATGCCGACACATATGCTGTCGGCATTCAGCGATGTCTGTCGGACATGATCTGTGGAGCGGATCATGTCGGACAGACATTTGATAAATCGTCCCCCTCTTCTTTAATGTGTTCTCAGTAATCTATTTTAACTGCTGGAGTGTATTTAATTGTTTACAGCTCACTCATTTGCTTTGATTTTGACACTTGAAATAGCTGATTTGGCCTGCTGTTTCCCCACCTATAATGAAAATGTTAATACTTAATAGTCATAGAAAAGGTATGTAAACAGGGATGTTTAGATAAAACCATGCTCCCCTGGGAGTTGGGACAGAAAGGCACTACAATGTTAATTTGTCATTGATCTCTTTAAGTATTAGTCTGTGTGTATACAGTGAGCGATAAGATCAAAATCATTATTTGTAATTATAGAGACAAACTAATTAGTCTGCACTCCCTGCAAGCTCACAAAATTTAATTGGGTTAGGGTTTCCTTACATTTTAAGCTCTCCAGCTGGTATAACAAGTCATTGTAAACACATCGGGAAACCAATTTTACAGCACACTGTCCCTTTAAACCAAGACATGCTCCGAAGATACACACTTCATTCTTTTGCCATTAGACATTTTATTTAGAAAAGTCGGTTCAAACAACACACCTCAGCACAAAATTCTTCAACCACCTTTATACATTTAGATTTTTTTTTTAACTTTCCCTAGAGGCCTTTTTCATGTCTTTCATTTCCTGAGTCCCAAGTCTAAGATCATGCTAAATATCCATGAACATTTGCTTAAAATTCACATTGTTCCAAACTAAATTCAGTGGTGCTGACTCTACATTTTAGTCTTGTAATTACTTTCACAGAGCAACAGGAGAGAATGAAGAGCATTTTACCATTTAATAAAACTACTTGTATATATTCTGGTATATTTTTATTCAGGTAATTATTTTTATGAACCAGAAAGTAAGTTACATTTATTACAAAGGCAGCAGTAAGAGTGATTAGATTTAAATATTTAAAAATTAATTATCTTATATTCTCAGTAGGCACAATTGTGTAAATATATTTCTTGGTTGTTGCAAGATTTTTAGTTATGTGATCCCCCCACTCTTTTATGCAGTATTTTATTTTTGTCTTAGACCCATAAAACACACAGTTGCTGTCCTGTTTCAGTAGATTCAACCAGTGTTCTGATTCTGACTGAACTCTTTGGGCACCATTTAAGAAACCTGAAACGGAAGTTAATAATCTGCGGTCATAAGACCGCTACTCCTTAACCTGTCCACCACCTTTTAGGTGGTGGTGGATTGTATTCATCCCAATCCAATACAGGCTGTCAGAATGATTGACAGCCCCTGCTTACAGCCGATTGAGAAGGGGGCAGCACTGAACAAGCATTTCTCCAAATGCGGACAGCATAAGCGATGTTGAGCGAGCATGATTGGCTCGACTTATGATAAATTAACCCCATTGAATCAATTAAATAGTAACATATATGTCTTAGTGATGCCCCTAGAAATATTAGCTGTGGAATACCTGCCTGTCTAGTAAGTCTGATTTTTAATCTCCTTTCTGAATAGAAGAACCTGTTAGGACTTGGAAACCCTTTTCTGTCAAGCATAAAGCTTAGAGGCTTCCTGAAGAAACTAAAAACATCTGGTCCCTCCCTGTTTCTTGATGCAGAAAACTGTTGGTGTTTTGCTCTTCATCAACTTATAGGTGATCTCTAATGTCAGCTGATGTCTTCTCAGGGCAAGATATATTTTTCTTACTTAAAAAACGTTGGTTTGGAAATGCACTAGAAAGTAATATAGATTGCAACTTTTGTGTGCTGGGTAGGTTATTGATCATATAACTTGGGGATGACCACTACAAAGCTAAATATCAAGGGTGCAGGAGGGGTGTGTGGGACCCAACACTAAAGAAAAAAGTAATTGATTGGAAGTGGGGGTGAGTGTGAGTAAGGTGAGGGTGAATCTTACACTACAGAAAAATATACAAAATAAATAATAATTAAAAAAATCATAGTTTGTTCTGGCAGACTGGCTGCCAGTAACAAACATGGCAGTGGACAGTGGAAGGGTAATAGAGCTATTGGGGGTATCATGGAGGTGAGAGGGTGCGCCACCAATCAGCAAGCACTACCCAGGGTGCTGAACCAAAATGGAACCAAAATGGACAGGCAGCTAAGCTTAGATTCCTGCTTTTCAAGAAAGTAAGAGTAAATTAGAAAGTTGCTTAAAATCTCATGCTCTATCTGAATCATGAAAGAAAAAAATTGGGTTTAGTATCCCTTTAAGAATACATAATAAAATCCTGTGCACTAGTCTAGTACAGCCAAGACATTTTCAGTTCGTCCCGAATTTTAGTACCGAATATTTCTGGAAATTTGTTTCCCCGAATATTCGTTGGCAGCACTATTTGGTATTTGTTTAGTTTAAAACAAAACGAATACTGAATTTCGTTAATGTAAATGTTCAAAGCTACAAGCGAAAAGTTCATCTGCAGCTAGAATACTTACCTTAATGTGCTCTGGAAAGCGAGCTAACCTGATCGTCTTCTTACACAATGAATAGTTGTGAGGGCGCTAAAAAAAGCTAAAAGTGTAGTCCCTTAATGGGAAAATACTTTTGTATATATAAATAAGCACATACAGTATATATCTATGGCTGTGTACAAACATAACCAGATAATGGTCTTAGCAAATAATAATTATTCCAAGTTTGATGGTAAGTTTGAATGTATAAAATCTGTTCACTATTACTATATATAAAAATCACACATGCAAATATCAAATATCACATTTAAAATAACAGCTTTAGAATTTAAAATATAAGTGGACGTCTCCCCACAACTACTTGATCAAATCCGGAATCTTAGCGAATGGAGCCTGTCATAGGCTGAAATAAGTGTTCCAAGCTAGGCAACTGTAAAAGGCTGTAGGCAAAATACCTCCAAAGAGGATAAAAACTTTGAAATACTTTATAAAGTTATAGTGTCCCAAACGTTCCTGTATATCAATGCGTCGTGTGACCACAACTCTGTTTACTTCTCTTCGTACAGTCTCAATGGGGTGTGTATAGTTTAGACACTGTGACCGTCATTAGCTGTTTTACCTTCTCCATCGGTTTCAGTGCGTCTTACCTCAAGTCCCAGGTTGTTGACTTCACTGTCGGTCCCGATCGGTTTCTGACTTGCACAAGTCTCTTAGCTGGTGGGTTCTTCAGTCTGCTATGGCGCGATCCTCTATCCCTTGCACTTCAGTACCAATGTATGCAAGGACTTGTCCTCCTTTAATAACATGCTCTATCTCAAACATAAAAGAAAAGATTTTCGGTTTGTGTCCCTCTAACTAAACCACAACGCAGTATGCAGAATTTAACCCCTTAAAGACCAAGGAAGTACGCCACACGTCCTCAAAAAAAATACAGTTAATGACCGAGGACGTGTGGCGTACATCCTTGGTCTGGAAAGCAGCTGGAAGCGATCCTGCTCGCTTCCAGTTGCTTTCCGGTTATTGCAGTGATGCCTCGATATTGAGGCATCCTGCAATAACCTTTTTTAGCAATCCGGTGCAGAGAGAGCCACTCTGTGGCCCTCTCTGCACCGGACATCACCGGCTAAATTCGTTGGTGGGTGGGAGCCGGTTCGGGAGGCGGGTGGCGGCCATCGATGGCCTTGATGATGTGTAGGGGGGCAGGATCGTGGGCGGGGGTGATCGGAGGCGCGCACGGGCGCACGCGCGTGCTTGGGAGGGCGGGGGCGGGCGCGTGCACGGGGAGGGAGCGGGTGGGAACCGCTACACTACAGAATAAAAGGTGTATTAAAAGTTAAAAAAAATAGTATTTATATATATAAAATACATTAGTCAGGGGGTGGGGGGATTGGTCTGTGGGGGGGGGGGAAGCTACACTACAGAAAAATAACATAATAATTAAAAAAAAAAAACAATTTTTCTTGCAAACTGGGTACTGGCAGACAGCTGCCAGTACCCAAGATGGCCCCCAATAAGGCAGAGGGGGGGTTAGAGAGCTGTTTTGGGGGGGATCAGGGAGGTTGGGGGCTAAGGGGGGATCCTACAACGTAGCATATGAAAATATGCTAAAAATGTATTGTTTTTTTTTAAAAAAAAAACACTTTTATTTTAGTACTGGCAGACTTTCTGCCAGTACTTAAGATGGCGGGGACAATTGTGGGGTGGGGGAGGGAAGGGAGCTGTTTGGGAGGGATCAGGGGGTCTGATGTGTCAGGTGGGAGTCTGATCTCTACACTAAAGCTAAAATTAACCCTGCAAGCTCCCTACAAACTACCTAATTAACCCCTTCACTGCTAGCCATAATACACGTGTGATGCGCAGCAGCACTTAGCGGCCTTCTAATTACCAAAAAGCAACGCCAAAGTCATATATGTCTGTTATTTCTGAACAAAGGGGATCCCAGAGAACCATTTACAACCATTTGTGCCATAATTGCACATGCTGTTTGTAAATAATTTTAGTGAGAAACCTAAAATTGTGAAAAATTTAGCGTTTTTTTTTAATTTGATTGCATTTGGCGGTGAAATGGTGGCATGAAATATACCAAAATGGGCCTAGATCAATACTTGGGGTTGTCTACTACACTACACTGAAGCTAAAATTAACCCTAGAAGCTCCCTACATGCTCCCTAATTAACCCCTTCACTGCTGGGCATAATACACGTGTGGTGCGCAGTCGCATTTAGCAGCCTTCTAATTAGTAAAAAGCAAAACCAAAGCCATATATGTCTGCTATTTATGAACAAAGGGGATCCCAGAGAAGCATTTACAACCATGTATGCTATAATTGCATAAGTTTTTTGTAAATAATTTCAGTGAGAAACCTAAAGTTTGTGAAAAAAATTGTGAAAAAGTGAGCAATTTTTTTTTATTTGAACGCATTTGGCGGTGAAATGGTGGCATGAAATATACCAAAATGGGCCTAGATCAATACTTTGGGATGTCTTCTAAAAAAAAATATATACATGTCAATGGATATTCAGGGATTCCTGAAAGATATCAGTGTCCCAATATAACTATCGCTAATTCTGAAAAAAAGTGGTTTGGAAATAGCAAAGTGCTACTTGTATTTATGGCCCTATAACTTGCAAAAAAGCAAAGAACATGTAAACATTGGGTATTTATAAACTCAGGACAAAATTTAGAAACTATTTAGCATATGTTTTTTTTGGTGGTTGTAGATGTATAACAGATTTTGGGGGTCAAAGTTAGAAAAAGTGTGTTTTTTTCCATTTTTTCCTCATATTTTATAATTTTTTTATAGTAAATTATAAGATATGATGAAAATAATGGTATATTTTGAAAGTCCATTTAATGGCGAGAAAAACGGTATATAATATGTGTGGGTACATTAAATGAGTAAGGGGAAAATTACAGCTAAACACAAACACCGCAGAAATGTAAAAATAGCCTTGGTCCCAAACGGTCAGAAAATGGAAAAGTGCTGTGGTCATTAAGGGGTTAAAAAGATATGATTGCCCTTGTGAAGTACCAAATCATGCCTTGTTATTTCAAAGATGACCAGGTTGTCTTGTTTTCATTTTTTGTTTTCTCTGGAACTTTTTAAAGGTTTTTTTTGTGTGCCTATGTTACAGTGAACTATCATATAGAAAGTGTATTTTTTAATTAGTTTGTTTTGTAATGTTTTAAAGGTTCTTTTGTGATGCTGACATTGACAGTGGAACTTGTTCTATGTGATGAGAAGTTAACAGTTGTGAGATAGAAGCCGCTCTACTGATTTCAATAGAGCTGAACTTGCCACTCCCTGCTTTGATGTGTGAAGGTTACAAATATTTATTAATTTTTTTGAGCATTATTTTAATGAGATATTAGTTTCACAAACTAGTTTTATTGAACCTAGGCCACTGAATGTCTTTGCACTTTTGAAATATGTAATTGATAATTATAACAAAATTGCTTTCCTGCAATATCATACTCCTCTATACATATTTTATGACCTTTTTCACTTTTATTGTGTGTACTAGTCCTTAAGGATGGGCGAATGTGCTGAAAGTGTAATTTGTTTGGTAGAACGAATAGTCCTGTGGACATTCCTTTTGGAAAATTGAATGTTGATAACAATGAAAAAACATTAAAATTCGATAATCGGATGTTATTTCCAGTTTTTGAATGTTACTTTCCTTTTCGAATGTTCATAATTAGATAGAATATCCACTTATGAATTTTCAAAAGTGACATATTCAGAAGTACAATAGTTCATGTGGTAGGAAATCTAGTAAATTGATACATAATAGATACAAATATATCAATTTTAATTTTTCTATTTCGAATATTGCATTTAAAGAGAGCATTAGAAATACTATTATAAATATATCGGTACAATTTTTTAAATTCGAATATTGCATAAATTGATTTAAGAAACGTATTAAAAAGCAAGGCTAACTATTGCCTTTTTCTAGCCGATACTTCCATTGTTTACTTTAAGGTAGCATTTTATTCCCTATTCCTTTCTATGGTTTTTGCAAGCTTTAAAGTTGCGGATTTAAAGTATGTCCGTGGAGGGGTTTGACATGCGAACAATCAAGTTGACTGCTTGATAGCTTAGAAACCTGGTGGATTGACGACCGCTACATACAAAATATAATATATTTATATAAAATCAAACCTTGGCAATTAAGACTTGATCATGACAAGATAAGCAGTATTTTGAGACACTTGACTGCTTAATTACTTTGGAAAGTGAAAAATGCATCTACAATGATGCAGAGATTAGTCAAATTGAAGGTTGAAGTTTGATAAATGGAGCCCTATGCATCAATTATGTATCCCTTTAAAAAGAGCACCTACTTTTACATGAAACAGAGGACGTTAAAACGTTTTCTCAAGAATAACATTTTTCACACCCTTACAAAAACACAAAGCCTATTTTGACAACTTTCATGTAGATTGACATAAAATTATAACTGTCTCTTTAGACTTGTTGAGTTTAGTCTTGGCTAATTCATATGAACCTTTCACAGGTTAAACATAAGGTCAGGAATAAACTAGAAATAAGAAAAATACAACCATTTCCTTGAAATTACAATTTGGAAACCTTTTCACATGAGGGTTCGTTGGCACAGATGATTTGTTCAAGATTAATATAAACAGAAATCTCTCCCATCGTTTCTAAATTAAGATCATCTGAGGTTGAATAAATATTGTGGCTTTTTGCAGAACAAAACCATCTGGCCCATAACAAATAATCATCTAGAAATCATGTGTTCTGTCTTTTAGATTACACAGTTATTATGAGGGCTTGTCTTGTTTGTTACACACCTGTCATATGAACTTATGATATCTGGCAATAGTTTAATTTTGTTTCTTCTGCAGTACATTGGATTGGCCAATCACTATAGTAGTAGACATAATGGCCAATCATTAATTAGCTGTTAAATAGAATTGTATAGAAAAATACTATAATAAACTCAGTAGTTTGCTTCAAATGTATAATTATCAAGTACAGATATGTGTAATTGAGAATGTATATTTAATTTTTATTTACCAATATATTTATATTTCACATTAAATCCAACGTTAAAAAAAAAAAAACTGTCAATCATGCATATGAAGGAGCCTAATTAAATCAAGGTAAAGTTAATGTTAAATCTGTTTAAATTGATTGTGAAACTAACAAGAAGTTATCGCCTAGATTACGAGTTCTGCGTTAGCCTTAAAAAGCAGCGTTAAGGGGTCCTAACGCTGCTTTTTAATGCCCGCTGGTATTACGAGTATGGCAGATACAGGTGTACCGCTCACTTTTATTCCTCGACTTTTGGCTACCGCAAATACCCTTACATCAATTGCGTATCCTATCTTTTTAATCAGATTTGCCTAACGCCGGTATTACAAGTCTTGGAAGAAGTGAGCGGTACAGCCTCTACCTCCAAGTCTCCTACCGCATTTAAAAGTCAGTAGTTAAGAGTTTTATGGGCTAACGCCGGAACATAAAGCTCTTAACTACAGTGCTTCAAAGTACACGAACACCCATACACTACCTATTAACCCCTAAACCGAGCCTCCCCCACATCGCAAACACTATAATAAAATTATTTAACCCCTAATCTGCCGACCAGACACCGCCGCCACCTACATTATAGCTATGAACCACTAATCTGCTGTCCCTAACATCGCAGACACCTATATTATATTTATTAACCCCTAATCTGCCCCCCCCCCCAACGTCGCCGCCACCTACCTACACTTATTCACCCCTAATCTGCCGACCGGACATCGCTGCCACTATAATAAATGTATTAACCCCTAAACCGCCGCAATCCCGCCTCGCAAACACTATAATAAATTTTATTAACCCCTAATCTGCCCCCTCAACGTCGCCACAATCTACCTACAATTATTAACCCCTAATCTGCCGCCCCCAACGTCGCCACTACTATAATAAAGTTATAAA
Source organism: Bombina bombina (assembly GCF_027579735.1). NCBI lineage: Eukaryota > Metazoa > Chordata > Amphibia > Anura > Bombinatoridae > Bombina > Bombina bombina. Next base: position 68,024,272 of record NC_069508.1, read on the forward strand.
CCCCTAAAACTAAGTCTAACCCTAACACCCCCCTAAGTTAAATATAATTTAAATAAAACTAAATACATTTACTATAATTAAATACATTATTCCTATTTAAAAATAAATACTTACCTATAAAATAAACCCTAATATAGCTATAATATAACTAATAGTTACATTGTAGCTATTTTAGGATTTATATTTATTTTACAGGCAACTTTGTATTTATTTTAACTAGGTACAATAGCTATTAAATAGTTAATAACTATTTAATAGCTACTTAGTTAAAATAATTACAAAATTACCTGTAAAATAAATCCTAACCTAAGTTACAAATACACCTAACACTACACTATCAATAAATTAATTAAATAAATTACCTACAATGATCTAAACTAAAATACAATTAAATAAACTAAACTATATTACAAAAAGAACAAACACTAAATTACAAAAAATATAAAAATATTACAAGAATTTTAATCTAATTACACCTAATCTAAGCCCCCTAATAAAATAAAAAAGCCCCCAAAATAATAAAATTCCCTACTGTATACTTTTACCAGCCCTTTAAAGGGCTTTTTGCGGGGCATTGCCCCAAAGTAATCAGCTCTTTTACCTGTAAAATAAAATACAAGACCCCCCAACATTACAACCCACCACCCACACACCCCCTACTTTAAAACCCACCCGATCCCCCCTTAAAAAAACCTAACACTACCCCATTGAAGATCACCCTACCTTGAGCCGTGTTCACCCAGCCGGGCACCGATGGGCCAGAATAGGACATCTGGAGCGGCAGAAGTCTTCATCCGATCGGGGCAGAAGAGGTCCTCCATCCAGCAGAAGTTTTCATCCAAGCAGCATCTTCTATCTTCATCCATCCGGTGCGGAGCGGGTCCATCTTCAAGACATCCGACGCGGAGCATCCTCTTCTTCCCGACGACTAACGACGAATGAAGGTTCCTTTAAATGACGTCATCCAAGGCGTCCCTCGAATTCGGATTTGCTGATAGGATTCTATCACCCAACTGGAATTAAGGTAGGAAAAATCCGATTGGCTGATGTAATCAGCCAATCGGATTGAAGTTCAATCTGATTGACTGATTGGATCAGCCAATATTGAGGGTAGAAGTGGAGCTAAATTTGGCTCAACGCTCACTTTTCTGAGGCTAACGCAGCCATTCAGAAAACTCGTAATACCAGCGTTGGCTTAAGGGAGCGCTGGAAAAAAAAGGAGCGTTAGCCCCGCAGGTTTTTACCAACAAAACTCGTAATCTAGGTGTATGTTTGTCCAAAACTTTAAAGAAAGATTTTTCACTGATTGACTAGGACAACTCCTGTAGATCTATTAGACGAAAGTTAAGTACCCAAAAATACAATAAAAAACAATTTTTGCTCGCTGGATGAATTGGGAGGCACGTTTCTTAAATGATCACAATGATAAATAGTTGAGTTTGTTAAAAAATCTGCTGCCACAAACAATTTTTCAGTAAGAAAAAGTTCAATAGGACTTTTCAAGTGTTAACTACCTATTTTTGATGTAAAAACTGGGAGGTCTCCCAAAACTGACACATACAATAGCCCATTCACACCTAGGGTTGCCACCTTTTCTGGAACTAAATACTGGCCGTGCTCATTAGCATACATTTGCATAAATAATTATACAGCATAAAGCAGTAACTAAAGCTGTGAGGACTGATTTTAAATGAGCATTTGTTTATAATTAGATTCCAATAGAAGAGGTTTGACCATCATAGCACCTTTATTTCTATATTTAATTTTTATTTTCAAATTTGACCTGAACCTTAAAAAATACCGGCCATGTCGGTAGCAACCCTATTCACACCTCTTAAGGTTACAGCAAAGCTCTATTCATGTATCCCCTTTCACTCTGCAAAGAAAGAACTAATTTACACAAGACATCTTCAACATTCAGTACCATATGAATGTCATATATATTTTGGTAGGATATATATACTACTATAGGCACTTCAGGACAACAACATCTACAAATGGTATGATTTTATATTTCATTTTTCATATTTGATTGTATTTCTCACTTGCACTGGTGTGATTGTCAATAACAGTATTAGCATTATTAAAATTGTGTTTTTAAAGGAGATTGCTTAATCGCAGCTTTCAGAGTTCACTAGTGCCATTTCCATCCGCACCACTGCTAACCCCTCTAAATGCATCTTTTAGGCTATCAAGATGGCTAGACTGTGCACTGTTTTTCTATCGCTATATGGGACTTTGACAACTTTCACAAGATTTCTTTTAAACTATATTTATTATAAATGTTTGTTAAAGGCCCATTTTGACATGAACTATAAACAAGATGGTGGATACAAGTTTCTATGCAGAAGAATTATAATGTTTTTTTCACAGGATTTTGACATCTTTAAAACAGTAAATCGTGACCCTGCTGTCTTGCATCTTCCTAAGGGACCCTTAAATGAGATAGGGCAATCATGAACTGATTTTTATAGAAGACGGGCCTCCATGCACTCTAAGTCCAATCTCTCTCATGACAGTGCACACTGCATAAATCTTTGAACTTTTAATCTGGAACAAGCATTCATGACAGTAAGTTCAATAATATATGCACTCTCATGAACGAGTAGTGGTTTAATTTTTATAAGGCTAGTACTGTTTGTAACAATCCCAACAATGTGAGTTATACTTACAATTATATAAAATCATTCCTTTTGTAGATGTTGGTGTCATGAAGTGACTTCAGATCTCCTTAGTTGTATATGATATCACTTAATCAACAAATATACATACTGTGTGTATTAGTACCTATAGATATGCAAATGTGTTCCCGTTATATAGTGTCTCCAATAGGAATGTATGGAACTTCTATGAATCAATACCATGTACCTCTAGAATTATCCTCTTGTGGTTTTGACATATGTGCAAGTTAAAAGACTATTGCCAAACAGCTGTCAAATTGTGAGTTAAAGTTGTCCAAAATGCACTTTTGAAAAGTTACCAAGTGCCCAGAGGTGTCGAATTTAATAAGCCAAAACTGGGCTTGTTGCAAAGCTGTTTAAACGTGATTCGAACATGCATTGTGATTACAGAGAACTTTTTGGCTCCACAAGGAAAATAGGGCTTTCGAGGATCAGAAAACCTGAGTGTGAGTGTGGGAATCAGTTGAAAATGCAGTATTGGGATCGTGATGAATCAAAAGTAGCCTCTTCACCCCGAAAAAGAGCTAATTAAGCTTTAAACTTGCAGAGTATAACCTATTAAAACTTGTATCTAAACAACTCACAGATATTCCAAAGTATTACTCGGCCTTAGTTCTTGAAACCCCAGACACAGCCAATATAGCTCTATAGCCCCCTAAAGAGGAACCTCTCCAACCAGTGGCTGCTGACATAGAACGTGCATGGGAGTGATAAATAACCCTAACTGCGCTCGACTTCGGCTTTATCTGACCATCATTAGGATACATGTCATCATGGACTCTATCAAATATCAACAGATTTTAATGAACACCTGACTGCCTCTGCCAGAAAGCATAAAATGGGCCGTTGATGGATTTTCCAGCACGACAATGGTCCAAAACATACATCAAAATCAACACAAAAATGGTTTACTGACCACAAAATCAAGGTCCTGCAATGGCCATTCCAGTCCCCTGACTTGAACCCCATACAAAACATGTGGGGTGAACTGAAGAGGAGAGTCCACAAGCGTCAACCTTGAAATTTTAAGGATCGATCTGGAGAGATTCTGTATGGAGGAATGGTCTCAGCTCCCTTGCCATGTACTCTCTAACTTCATCAGTCATTATAGGAGAAGACTGAGCTCTGTTATCTTGGCAAATGGAGGTAGCACAAATTATTTACTAAAAGGGTGCCAATAACTGTGGCACGCATATATTAAACAAAGATTATTATTTTTTTTTATAAACCTCTATTGTGTTTGCAATGGTTTAATATCCATGAGAGCAGAGTATTTTTGTGTATTTTTTAACAAAAGATCAAAAGGTTAAACAATAAGGATAATTTTTCAGTCTTCTTTGCTCATATTTACCAAGGGTGCCAATATTAGTGGAGGGAACTGTATATGATACACATGAACTAGCACTGTCTAACTGTAAAAAACTGTAAAAATGTCCTGAGATAAGAGTTGGCCTTCAAAGGCTTAGAAATTACCTAGGTTAGCTTTCAACAAAGAATATCAAGAGAAAGAAGCAAATCTGATGATTAAAGTAAATTGGAAAGGGGGAACTTCCGGGTAGCGGCCATGAATGGTCGCATTCCTACATGCTGCTACAGCCTTTCTATACAAACTTGGTAAATCTACCTTCTACTTAATTGATATGCACCAAACTTTTGGAGAACTAAGCTATATAGCAGAAGCCATATCTAAGGTGCCTGAATTCAAGAGATCTGCTGCTGGCATTGGCGCCCGGAGCCGCTATAAGATCTAGGCCTTCATTACACCCCCCGGCAGGACTCCTGTCCTGTCGTTAAGCAGCGCTATGAGCGCTTCATCTAAGAAATTCTCTTAACATGCCTTGTCAAGAAACCGCAACCCTTCACTTCAGCAAGACGCTACAAGCATTACCTGCCTCACCCTTACCTAGTGTATACCACTGCACACCCAATATGGAGATCCCGTTAAGTTTTCTAGGGGAGCTGCGCAGTTTACTTCAGAGCCACCATGCTGCCTTGGAAGCGGAGCTTCTCACAGCATTTGACAACAGTGGCATTAACTTACTTTGCGAACCCACCTGACCTGAACTCTGCACGTTGGAAAGAGAGGGGGTTAACACTATAAGGCACCAGCGTTTACTCCCTACTACCTCTAGTATGCCAATAGGGGACAGTGAGCTTGGAAACACGGGAGCCACAGTGCAGCTTGACTCAGAGAATAGGGCAGCGCTCATCCTGGCAAACTCTAACATCTTACCTCAGGGCCTTGCAGTCACTCTAACAGGGCTTCGATTTGAAGGGCTGCTGACCGGATATAAAATAGGGCGCCACCCACAAGCGCTCCTAACGCAGAAACAAGATCGCACTGGTATGATCCCTTTACTGCATACTATATGCCTTTCTCTACCCGTGATGAGTTTGGTTATACTCCTTTACTACGAAGATCATCACCTGTTTGCTTTGATGTGGCTGCATCTACATTTTCGCATCTCTTGGGACCCTGGAGTCCTGCTGTAACTCTCACAACGATCCTGCTTCCAGGAGTTTCTTTATCCCTGTTGCGGTTTCCGTGGGAGCCAAGATGCACATTTAATGCACTGGGAAACTGTTGTTCAATGTTGCCTACGGGAATGGGGTAACTGGACAGTATAATTCAGGGAACCCCTTGGTTTTAGCTAGAACTGCACTTAGAGTGTTCCCAATTAACTTCAATGTGCAACAGTGGGTTATATACTTCCTCACTAACTTTTAAAGTTGAAATTTTAAGCATCCTATTTTATTCTCATTTTTCTCTAAATATAGGTACAGGTATGCTTTCTACATGGGAAACGTTAAGACTACTAATAATGTTATAGGCTACTCCATTTGGTTATAATTATGAATATTGTCCCCTTTAGGCTGTTACTCTACAAATTATAGCTGGGTTTTGTTAGCTACATGTGACCCCTAAATATAGGTATGGGTATGCTTTCTGTATGGGATAAATCAAGTCTAATGTTATAGGATACTCCATTTGGGCATAACTATGAATACTGTTCCCTTTAGGCAGCTACGCTACAGAATATAACTGGGTTTTGTTAACTATATGTGACCCTTAGAATCATTGTGTTATGTGAATCTTATTGTTCTAGTCTCAGCTTTGATAAGTGTATAAGATTAATTGCACCCTAGAACTACTGCTGTGTACCACAGGGAAGTTATTGCTGTAGTCTTAATCTAGACAAGTTCCGCTATACAATATATGAATAACTATTTAAGAAACCCATGGTTCACTGTTTAATGTCTTATCTATGAGGTCACCTCATCTGTCATGAATCTTTAATACTGTATCAATGTCCCCTGGGGTATGTCCCTGCACTCAGTATTGCTCAGCTTATATACTCCTTTAACATCTGTAATAACAAACTTATACAGCTGCCTTTACATCTATGCCCCAAGAACATATGTTAGCCTTTCAGCTTTATTTACACCTCTAGTGCTGTGGGTGGGCACTGTGAACGGACACCTCGCTGCCAGCGGCCAAGGCAGCGTTGTGACTACCTTGTATGTATACAGAGCTTATTATTAGAGCCTCAGATATTGCCCTACGTTCTAGCAAAACTAAGCCCATTCCCACTTAGGCTACCCATCTCTCCTTCTAAATGGTTCAGGATCGTGGTTACTGTTTTATTTATATCTGATAATCTGATAATCTGCTGTGATTTATTTATAGGATTATTGCAGGGGGCCACATCATTTCTTTCTTTTCTTTTTTTTCCCCTGCAGATAAAAGTTGGGTCTCCTCCTTCCCATAAATTCTCAATCTATATCCGGTTTGACCCTTTATGCATCGCCTACAACTTTCTCCCATATATAAGCATCTACACCCTATATAGATATACTCACTACTTTGAGCGCAGCTCCTTCATATATTAAGTTTATAAAGTTGTCTTCTTGTTGTATTGCAGTTAGAGCCCTACTTATAAATTGGCATATAGGTATCATTATTTCTTGTGAACTTCCACATTTATTTTCTTTGTTCAATTTATATGAAAAATGAGATGTTCTTTGAGACTCAAGAGTAGTCTCTTAATGTTCATTTTAACCCCCTGTAGCTTGGTTCATTTAGGAATTATTGTAGGTCCAAAAGTGGCCTCAAGAGATATTTAGGGGGCTCCCAATTTGTTCATTTACCAGCATTTTAGAATTGTTTTCACTATATCAATACTGCTGTAAAAATAGAAAATTGAGGTTCAGTTGAGATCCAAGAGTGGTCTCCTTAGTTGTTTTTTTTTTTACCTCCAATACCTATCTCACATAGAGTGGAGGTCCAAAAGTGGCCTCATTTACCATTTTGGAGGTTTACAAAAGATTTGGTATACTGCCTGAGTATTGTGCCCATCTCTTTATGCCTTTTTATGTAATGCAGATAATCAATCACAATGTTGTATCTCATGTTGTCTTCATTCCAAACAGTTTTTATGGTGGCATTGTACTGTATATTTCTTGTATACCTTAAGTTCAACCTCAAATAAAAAGTTTAAAAAAAAAAAAAAAAAAAAAAAGTAAATTGGAAAGTTGTTTAAACTTGCAGGCCTATCTGAATCATGAAAATTTAATTTTGACTAGACTGTCCCTTTAAACATTTTATTAAATATGAATATTGCATAAAAAATATTTTACATGTTTTCAGCTACTTAACTGCAAAGGACTCCAATGTACTTATATATATATATATATATGTCTGTAAATATGCATTTATGTGTTTATATGTGTTTATATATGTCTGTAAATATGCATTTATGTGTTTATATGTGTTTATATATGTCTGTAAATACATATCTACACATACAAATACATAAGTACACAGATATATACATATATCAATACATACATATAAATATTTAGACATGTATATGTATGTATCTCTATGTTAAAGCCCTTATCAGCCTTTCTTTCCCTAAGACCTGAGACCTCCTATCTTTGAGCCCTTATAACATTTTATTGCAATTTTTTTTAAATAATTGTATTAGTGAGTGTAACTGTACTTTTAAATGTATTTTTAATGTTTTTTGTGCATCTTTTTATTTGAGCCTAACAGTTAACCAGAACTCTGAGCTCACGATAACCCGGCGCACGTTAAATTCAATTGTGTGTTGTTTACTTTAAACTTGTATTACAAATTCTACTCTTGATGCAAAAAAACAGATGCAATAATCCCGATATCGCTCGAACGCAACTGTAAGCGTGCCACACGTAATCTGGCCCATAGCAAGAGAGCAACCCTATTGACAGCTAAGTCTGAGACCATCCTAGAGCAAAGTCATAAGAAAAAAAAAACAAGAAAAGACTTCCTCAATCCTGACTGGATGGTTCTACTCTAGAAGGCTGACTTCACTAGTATTTAGTTCTTTGCTCCTTATCTATATATAACATAACATATAACAAGGGATTTTTCATTTTATATTTCAGTTATTCCCACAACGGTACTTTGACTCCTTCTTTTGTATATTCACAGTCCCAAAAGAAACTACAGTAGAAATGTGGGGTATTTTAGAATAATGTAATAAAGCATATCCCCTGGTGACCGGTATAACAAATGAACACTAGCATATGTAATACAGGGCTATCATTTACACCATGTAGGTTTTAGAAATTATTTATACATTTAACATAGAAATAATTTTTTAAGTTGTGAGAGGGCATTTTGACATTTTTTAACAGCTATATAGGGATAGTAAATGTGTATCATATAGATAACTCTTGTGGAGTTACATATGAGTCAGCACTGATTAGCTAAAATGCAAGTCTGTCAAAATAACTGAAATAAGGGGGAAGTCTGCAGAGGTTTAGATACAGGGTAAACACAAAGGTAAAAATTATATTATGATAACCGTGCTGGGTATTGGCTAAAAAAGGAATTATCTATCTTTTTTAATAAACATTCTGGAGAAGTCTGCCCTTTAAGACTAGAAGTAAGGTGTTAGGGTTAAAAAAACAAAAAACTTAAAATAAAGTATTACACTCATATATACACTTTTTAATAAAATATATAATTTAAATATTAACAAAAAAATAGTTTTTTAAAGGGTTAAATGGATAGGGTGTATTGCAAGATGTTTGATTGGAAAGGGCTCCAATGTGTGTGTGTGAATGTATATAGCTCAAAAGTTAAGAGACCACTGCAAAATTATCAGTTTCTCTGGTTTTAATATTTATAGGTAAGTGTTTGAGTAAATTGAACATTTTAATTTTATTCAATAAACTACTGACAACATTTCTCCTACTTTCCAAATAAAAATATTGTCATTTAGAGCATTTAATTGCAGAAATTTACAACTGTTCAAAATAACAAAAAAAAGATGCAGTGTTTTCAGACCTCAAATAATACAAAGAAAACAAATTCAAATTAATTTTTAAATAACACAGAACTAATGTTTTAACTTAGCAATAGTTCAGAAACCAATATTTGGTGGAATAACCCTTATTTTCAATCACAGCTTTCATGCATCTTGGCATGCTCTCCAGCAGTCTTTCACATTGCTGTTGGGTGGCTTTATGCCACTCCTGGAACAAAAATTCAAGCTGCTCAGATTTGTTTGATGGCTTGTGACCATTTATCTTCCTCTTGATCACATTCCAGAGATTTCCAATGGAGTTTGGGCTTGCCATGACAGGGTCTTGATCTGGTGGTCCACCTCGATTGATTTGGCTGTGTGGCATGGAGCATTGTAACATACATAGTAACATAGTAGATGAGGTTAAAACGAGACAGAGGTCCATTGAGTTCAACCTATACAGATCCTACCTGATTTACAATAAAGAAGCTCCAATTGAGCTTAATCACATTTAAATGGAGAACCATTAAATACAAGCAATCACATCCATGAAATCTGTTTCTAGCCAGAAACGTATATATAAGCCATTTTTAAATGTATTTAGGGTAGTGGCATTTACCACCTCCATAGGTAAGGATTTCCACAATTTAATTGCTCTTGTATTGAAAAAAATGTTTACATTGCTGGAGATTAAATCTCCTTTCCTTCAGCCTTAAATTGTGACTTCTTGTCACAAACAATTTCCTTGTAATATACAGAGCTTCCACCAACTCTGTATATGGGGCTTGAATATATTTTACTTTAAATTAATTATATCACCTCTCAAGTGACTTTTTTCTATAGAAAACAGACACAGTTTGGCTAGCATCTTCTCATAGTTTAAATTATCCATCCCCCTTACTAGTTTTATGACTCTTCTCTGAACTTTTTCTAAGTTTTAATGTCTTTTTTGAGATCAGTCCCCAGAATTCCAGAATTGCTCTCCATACTCAAGGTGAGGTCTTACCAGGGGGATTTATATAGTGACAGAATTATTCATTCCTCCCTTTTGTCAATACCTGTTTTAATACATGTTATTATTGCATTAGCCTTAGAAGCCATTGTCCTGCACTGTGCAGTGCACCCATCTTTAGCTTGTTATCTATAAATACACTAAAATCTCTTTCCTCCTCTGTTTTGATAAGTCTAGTACCATTTAAAGGGACAGTCTGGGCCAAAATAAACTTTCATGATTCAGATAGAGCATGTAATTTTAAACAATTTTCCAATTTACTTTTATCACCAATTTTGCTTTGTTCTCTTGGTATTCTTAGTTGAAAGCTTAACCTAGGAGGTTCATATGCTAATTTCTTAGACCTTGAAGCCCACCTCTTTCAGATTGCATTTTAACAGTTTTTCACCACTAGAGGGTGTTAGTTCACATATTTCATATAGATAACACTGTGCTCGTGCACGTGAAGTAATCTGGGAGCAGGAACTGATTGGCTAGACTGTAAGTCTGTCAAAAGAACTGAAAAAAGGGGCAGTTTGCAGAGGCTTAGATACAAGATAATCACAGAGGTTAAAAGTATATTATTATAATTGTGTTGGTTATGCAAAACTGGGAAATGGGTAATAAAGGGATGATCTATCTTTTAAAACAATAAAAATTCTGGTGTAGACTGTCCCTTTAAATAATAGGTTGCCTGCTTATTTTTACTTCCAAAAACGTAAAACCTTACCTTTCACAGTTTTTAATGTTATTTTACATTTACCAGCCCATTTTTCCAATTTTTGTAAATCCCCTCGTGAATCAATTTCATCCTGCACTGACCTTATGACCTTACACAATTTTGTATCATCTGCAAAAATAGAGATGTTGCTATTTAATCCTCCAAGTCATTAATACAAATCTTAAAAAGAACAGGCCCCAGTACTGATCTCTGGGGGACTTCACTTATTACCTTTGTCTAATTTGAGTATGATCCATTTACTCATTGCTCCCTGTCTTTTATTCAGTTATTTATCCATGAGCTAACACTTTCAGCTATTCCCTTGTAACACTGCTTAAGGAAAGTGATTTCAAACGTGACCATGTTATGATCACTATTACCCAAATGTTCTTTGACTTCTATGTTTGATATTATTTCTGTATTGTTTGTTAGCACTAAAACAAATATAGCTTTATTCCTAGTTGACACCTCTATGAATTGTGACATGAAGTTATCTTTGAGAACATTTAAAAATCTATGACCCTTAGCTGTATTGCTATTTTCATTGTCCCAATTTATTTATGTGTACTTAAAATCTCCCATAATTACAGCACATTATTATTAGCAGCCTTTCCTAATCGAATTTGCAGTTGAGTTTCCTCCGTATCAATAATGTTGGGGGGCTTTAAGCATGTTCCTAGTAATATTTTTTTAGGATTTTTTTCCCCCATTCTTTATTTCGACCGACAGTGGGCGCTAGATTACAAATGGGGTGCTATCACTGTGGCTTGTACGCTAACTCCACTAGAAGTAAGCTTTTTGCACATGCTGTATTACAAATTGAAAGTAAAAATGTTTTGCTCATGCATTAACACAACACGCAAAAAGACTGTTACAATATTGCAAACACGTTAATGTATTTCCCCATAGAAGTCAATAGAGCAAGAAAAGTGGGGAAAAATAAAACCCTACTTGTGTGCTAACCCGACAAGAAATATGAATATTTCCCATTTCAATGTTTTTTTTATAGCAGAATATGTTCTATTTAGTCATAAATACATATTTATATATATATATATATATATATATAGTTTTTTGGTACAATATTTATCTATACCTATAAATATTAATAATTATATATTGGTATAGGCATATACAGATATAAATAGGAATATATATTTATAAACACTGGGATGTGAAATATTTACAGTACATACATAGTTAAACACTTTATTAAAAATGAATATTGCATAAATATGATTTCACATGTTTCATCTAGTTGACTGCAAAGGGCTCCAATGCACTTATATATATGTATACATATGTATGTATGTGCTTTTATGTCTGTAAATACATATATACACATATAAATACATAAGTACACACACACACACACATATATACAGTAATGGCCAAAAATATTGGCACCCCTGCATTTCTGTCAGATAATGCACCACTTCACCCAAAAAATTGTTGCAGTTACAAATGTTTAGGCATTCTCATGTTTATGACACAAAAAAAGGGGAGAAAAAAAGCCAAATCTGACACATTCCAAGCAAAACTCCAAAAATGGACTGGATAAAATGATTGGCAGCTTCTCAAAATTGTAAGAAATAATTGTATTCCAAGTTTGTGATGCTCCTGTAATTTGTAATTAAACTCACCTGTATCAATTAACATGTGCTGACAATATAAAAATCACACCAGAAACCAGTTAAAATGGTAAAAAATAGACAACCTTTTTGTTGTGTGTCTCTGTGTGCCACACTGAGCATGGAGAAGAGAAAGAGAAGTGAAGAATTGTCTGAGGATTGGAGAAAAAAAATTGTGGAAAAGTATGGACAATCTCAAGGTTACAAGTCTATTACCAGAGATCTTAATGTTCCTGTGTCCACTGTGCGCAACATATTCAAGTAGTTTAGCTAATCTCCCTGTACGTGGACGAAAGAGAAAAATAGATCAAAGATTGCAACGAAGGCTTGTTCAACTGGTGGATAAAGAACCTCGATTAACTTCCAGACAAATTCAAGCTTACCTTCAGGCACAGGGTACAAATGTGTCAGCTCGCACTATACGTTGCCATCTGAACGAAAAGGGATGTTATGGTAGGAGACCCAGGAGGACCCCACTACTAGCCCAGTGCTCTAAAAAGTCAAAACTTTTATTTTTACACCATGTTTTTAACCAGGAATTTACAGCTTTTGCACATGGCACTGGTAAGCTTGCTACCTAACCCCCTGAAGTCATTTTTTAAAACCATACATCTCCCGCTGACTCTGTCAATAATGCCAATATGCACCATGACTCAAGGATCAGACTCAGATCTCTCTAACAATGTGTCAGTACGCTCCACAATATATCTAATACGAGTCCCTGGAAGACAGCAAACTGTTCTATTTAAGGGATCTGGATGACAAACTACCCTCTCTACCTCTCTAATAATAGAGTCTCCTATGACCAACATCTGTCTTGGGCCCAGACTTACCCCTCTTCTGTGACTGTTCATTGGATTGCTAGTCAGAACAGCCCTCTCTGACATTGCCACCTATGAACCGATATCCCCAACATCTTTACTCAATCAGGGAAATCTATTGGGGTGTACCAGCTCATAACTGGCCTAACTCTTCCACTTATTCCTACTTACCATTCTAACTGTGATCCAGCTACTTCCATAAGTCTTTCTGTCTGAATCCCCTCCATTCCCACTGCTAGAACCACAAACAACCTGCTTAGTCATTATGCTGCTGGAAAAAAACAATCCTCAGAGTTGGGAAACATTGTCAGAGCAGAAGGAAGCAAGTTTTCTTCCAGGATAACCTTGTATATCGCTTGATTTATGCATCCATCACATAGATAAATCTGCCCGAACCAGGTAATCTTCTATGATTAATCTAATTTTCAGATTTGCACCACACCCAATCAACTAATGGTTAGACGGAGACCTGGAGAGGCCTAGAAGCCACAGTGTCTCCCACTAACTGTGACAATTGGTGGAGGATCTGTGATGATCTTGGGGTGCTTCAGCAAGGCTGGAATCAGGCAAATTTATCTTTGTGAAGAATGCATGAATCAAGCCACAAACAAGGTTATCCTGGAAGAAAACTTGCTTCCTTCTGCTCTGACAATGTTCCTCATTCCCCAACTCTGAGGATTGTTTTCCCCAGCAAGGCAATGCTTCATGCCACACAGCCATGTCAATCAAGGTATGGATGGAGGGTTACTATATTAAGTGTGATATTCCTTTTAGGATTATCCCCTCCCACTTAATTAACTTTCCTTTATAGGGCAGTAACTTCCAACACTCATTGCCTGAATATTGAAGCTTACTGTTACGTTTGCTCTCTTGTGCCTAACCTACTAGCTACTCGTCTCTAAAGCCGATTCCCTTGAGGACTTTCTTCCTGTTTTGACTTCAGATCCATACGCATCCGGATCTACATCCTCAGCGTTCCGGAAACCAAGCCGCGCACACACAGCTTCTCACCGCCGTCAGCGGTCACATCTCAGCTCTGCTCTTACCGGATCATTGTGGGATATTGTATGTTGTCAATCCGGAAAATACTTACCTTGCTTTGTATCCTCTTCATGCCTCACAACTTGAACTGATTTACTCTGACACTTTATGTTGCATTGTTATACTTACCGCATTTACCCAGTATAAGTTGTGCTATGAAAAACCACATCTATCTCTGCTTACTACTAACATCAAATATAGACATAATCATTTAACCTATATCGTTTGTGTGTTTTGGACTGCTTGGAACTGTATATATTTTAGGATGACTGTGTGTGTGCGTGAAGACAGGATTTGACTTCATAATCCCTGATTTGCCGTCCCTATGGAATATACTGATTCTACCTGACTAAGTTATACCAACTCATCTTTCTCTAACTTAAATCTCTTTATCCATAAAAGATTTCTAAAGTAATAATCTCACAGTATCTATTCAGGTAATTTAAACTACCATTACCTGCTTAGATTACAAAAGAGAAACACATCCCTTATTTTACCGAGGGATTTTGGGTATATTTCAAACCCTTGATACAAAAGTATATCAGATACTACATTAAGACTCTATCATAACCAGCACAATCTTCAGACCTTAACCCCATTGAAAACCTCTAAAATGTGATCAAGAGGAATAGGGATGGCCACAAACCATCAAACAAAGCCGAGCTGAAGAATTTTTGTCCTAGGGGTGGCAAAAAGTCACCCAACAGCAATGTGAAAGACTGGTGGAGAGCATGCCAAGATACATGAAAGCTGGCATTGAAAATCAGGATTATTCCACTAAACATTGATTTAGGAACTTTTGCTAAGTTAAAACATTAGTATTGTGTTGTCTAAAAATTAATATGAACTTGTTCTCTTTGCATTATTCTAGGTCTGAAAACACTGCAGACCAGATTACAAGTGGAGCGCAAAATTGGGCTTTCGCGAGCAAGATATTTGTGCTCCACATGTAATACCAGTACACGCAAATGTGCCCTTGTATTAGAAATTAAGCGCAATGCGAACACGACCTCATGTTTGCATTGCATGGAAGCTTAGCGCTCATAAGAGCGTGATTCCATAAGCTCCAATGGGAGCCTTGTTCTGATGCCAATAGACACGGCACAGAACCTAGCACAGTGAAGAGGGTTAATAGCGCAGCATTGGACAGCAAAGTGTAAATGTATATGTATAAGAATATATACATACAGTATATATTTATGTGTTTATATGTGTAGATACACAAATTAACTCATAAATATAAATGTATATAAGCATATAGATATATATTAACAGTTAAAACACATCCCCTCACTCATAAATATGCATTTTTTTTTTAACAATGAACAGTACATTTTATTTTGAGGGGAAAAGGTGGACTATCGCAAATTGGGGTCTAGCGCAAAGTGCTTGCGTTAGCATTAACCAACCACTTGTAATGGCTGGTTATTTAACGTGCACCCGTAAACGGCATACTTGCCCGTTTACAGACGCACGTTAAATTAGCGCTCCACTTGTAATCTAGCCCTGCATCTATTTTGTTTATTTTTGACCAGTTGTCATTTTCTGCAAATAAATAATCTAAATAGCATTATTTTTATTGGTAGTTTAGGAGGAATGTTGTCAGTACTTTATAGAATAAAACAAAAATGTTCATTTTAATCAAACACGTAAAACTAGAGAAATTGCAGATATATGTTCATGATTAAGGAATTGACCGAAACATGTAGGACAGACCATTTCCTGAAAATGTTCTGCCTATTCTTTTGATTTTAACTACTCTGTTGCCTATCAAGATGTTTTAATCTATATATGGACATTAAACTATGTATGCTTACTTTGGAGGATCGCAGTGTATTTCTTTTGCTTGCAAATTGCAGATATAAACACATATAAACACATATATACAGCTCTGGAACAAATTAAGAGACCACTGCAAAACTGTCAAATATGTATTTATACACATACATACACATATATACTGTTATTTTGTGTTTGATTTTGATTTTGTTTTTCTTTAACTGAAAATACAACATATCAAATAAGCGAAACACTAAACAAATGAATAAATAAAACTATATGTTCCTTCTTTTTTCATTTATAAGTAAGAAATCTGAGTAGTTTTTTACTTTCAACTTGTAATGTGCACGCTAATGCGTCCATGCAAATTTTTTACTTTGAGCACACTTGTGGTGCGCAAAATATTTTTTTTCTGCTCGCGCACTACTTGTAATCTGCTCTAACATTATTTTATTTAGATAATCATTATATTCCTTAAAGGGACAGTCAAGTCCAAAGAAAATTGTCATGACTTAAATAGGGCATGTAAATTTAAACAACTTTCCAGTTTACTTTTATCACCAATTTTGCTGTGTTCTCTAGGTATTCTTAGTTGAAAGCTAAACCTAGGTAGGCTCATAAGCTAATTTCTTAGACCTTGAAGGCCACCTCTTATCTGAATGCATTTTGACAGTTGTTCACCACTAGAGGGTGTTAGTTCATGTGTGTCATATAGATAACATTGTGCTCACGCACGTGGAGTTACCTAGGAGTCAGCACTGATTGACTAAAATGCAAGTCTGTCAAAAGAACTGAAATAAGGGGGCAGTTTGCAGAGGCATAGATACAAGGTAATCACAGAGGTAAAAAAGTGTATTATTATAACTGTCTTGGTTATGCAAAATTGGGGAATGGGTAATAAAGGGATTATCTATCCTTTAAAACAATAAAAATTCTGGTGTTGACTGTCCCTTTAACCAAGGCAAAACAGTTTTTTTCACGAGGTGACGTTTTTAGCTGTTATCCAATATCCGTGCTAGCCATACGGCACACGTTAAAATTTGCCACCACTTTAAGAAAAAATTAGAAATACTTTTGTAACCTTTTCCAGCTTTGTGTGCCTCTATAATGCATATTTTAAGGTCCTGTGAAAGTTGCTGGTATCGAGGCATGGTTCACACTTACTAACCTTTCTTAAAAATAACAGATTTGTCAGTAACAAGGATTTGTGCGCATTTATTTAAATAAACGCTAAAGGCAAAAGTAAACTTTCATGATTCAGATAGAGCACGTTATTTTAAACAACTTTCATAATAACTTCCATAATAAAAAATGTGCATAGTCTTTTTATATGCCTAACT
This sequence comes from Bombina bombina, assembly GCF_027579735.1. Taxonomy (NCBI): domain Eukaryota; kingdom Metazoa; phylum Chordata; class Amphibia; order Anura; family Bombinatoridae; genus Bombina; species Bombina bombina. Next base: position 68,041,570 of record NC_069508.1, read on the forward strand.
ACTACTGAGCATGTGCAAGATCTCCCAGATGGATAACGCATATGCATTTTGTGATTGACTGATGGCTGTCACATGGTGCAGTGGGAAATTTTAAACTCAGTGATTTTGCATTATCTTTTTGTTAAGCAGTTCTACTGTATTTAATGATTGTTTAAAAGTCAGGGCACCTGTGCAAGCCTCACATCCAATCTCATCTTAGTTGAAACACCTGACTCCAGAGTTTAACTTACCTTTTCCAGCCTGCACTGTGAATGATTAATCAATATGTGTGCAACTGTTTGTGTGCTTTTAGTTATCAGATTGTATTTGGCTATAATTATGAAATAGATGAAGTTCAGACTACATGTTATGGGTAATCAATGCAAAAATCCAGGTCAATCCAAAGGGTTCACAAATGTTTTTGCAACTATAGTTACAAATTAGACAATAAACTACAAATACTTGGTCCTTACTGCAATAAATATCAGTGTCACAAAAGTCCTGTATTTTTGTTTGTAATCAAAGCAATGTTAGGCATTCATTTGAATGTTGAAAGTAAATATTGTTATACTCCAGAGGCATAACTAGAAACCACAGGGCCCAGGTGCAAGAATCTAAGAAGGCCCTCCCACCCCCTCCCACCCCTAAAAAAAGGTGAATTTGATACATATCTTTTACTCTGCCGGTGAGATGGCTGGCCTGACCCTACCCGCCCCAGTACTTTATAAAGTGACCACAGTAGTTTGTGACATGGTCGAGCCCCCCCGTACTGTATATAGTGGTACTCTATAGTGACACTGTTTACCCCCTGCTCCCCCATGCTGTAGTAACAAGGTCTGTAATTTGCTGGTTCCACAAACATACACACACACATACATGCATAAATACACACACAGTCACATACATGCATACACACACACATAAACACCAATGGGTAAAACAGAAACACTAACCCCTGTAGTGAGAGTCACTAGTGAAGCATCATGTCACACTCACATGATATCATTGCAGACAGTGGCAGGTCAACGTTTTTTATTGGGATTTTTTTTTTAAAGACATTTTAAGGGGCCCAGTCACAGTTGCGACCTCTGCACCCCCTATAGTTCCGCCCCTGTTAGTAGGGCAGGACTATTTTTATGTTCCAAATGCTTGGAATAACTGGAGGTTTTTTGTCGCTATTTAGCAGTCTCTGTGGTACTTTATGCACCTGTATGACAGAAGTTAACCTGTTATTTTTTATTTTATGTATGTATGTTTTTAATAAAATAATTTTTAATAACATTTTGGTGGATACTTCTCATCTGGTATCTTTTGAAAATGCTATTAAACTTAAAGCTTAAAATGAATGAAGAATGAAAATGAACTAAGAATGAGCAGAACAGGTAGCTTATATGCCATATGTGGTTATGCTAGATGGGTGAATGACTTGGTGAGCATTTACACTATATGATGGCTTTAGCTAGGTTTGGTGTGGCCATATTAAGTCATCATTTAGATATCTGCAGTCATGTATCCATTGTTGAGAGGTGTGTTGGAGGTTTAGTATGAAGGTGAGAGCTGATGTGGCAAATTATGTTGTGATGAAGCAAAGAAGGAGAGGGCATGTATGCAAACTATGAGCTCTGAAGATTTAAATAACCTTTTTATAAGAACGTATATAAATATAAGATTGTATTTATGTATCATATACCTACCTGCCTGCTATCATTGTCCCTTTAAGACAGCCTCCCCTGCTTCTGTCAATCATGCTGTTTCGGGAGTAGCCTGCATTGATTATACAGCTGGAACTTACCTGTCTAATTATTTATGCACCTGATTCCCTCAGCCTCTATGTAGTCATATCAGGCCTATATAGGGTTGCCACCTCGGCCATGTTTTCCTGGACACTTATGAGTTACACATGCTGCAGGGTGTGCAGGGAGGAACATGAATAGTGCTGTCCAGGTTCACAATTTTTGTGCTGTCCAGCAGCATAATGCATGTTTCCCTCTAACCACCCTGTAGCATGTGTAATTTATAAGTGTCCAGGAAAACATGGCTGAGGTGGCAACCCTAGGCCTATTGTGCTTTGCATTAGCTTTGAAGTTTGTTACAGATTTACAGATTACTGTGTTTGTTCCAGCATGGACTCTCCTAGAGATATTCAAATTACAGCCTTACTTGTCAGCTAAAGCCTGAATTCTACTGGATCACAAGTTTCCATATATATCATGTATTGTTTCCTGGACACTGCTATTATACTAACTCTGAACTCAATCTAAATTACAAGTTTGTATTTTGCTCTCATTAATACAACTTGTCTTTGCTCAAATATCCTCCTGCAAATATATATACTGTATATCCAGAACTCTGCATTTATGTGTTCATTTAAACAAACTGCTTCCCTGTGATTCTCCAATATTTGCTACAAAGTATTTAATGCCTTAACTTGGAACTTGCCTATCACCTATGCTGCTCTGCTTTTTACTCTGGCATACAGTTCTAACTAATATTATGTACTGTGAACCCTGAAGCAATTCCTTGCATCTATGAATCACAATCTCCTATCTGTTTCCCTTGAAGCCTGAATATCTTGCATTGTTATGTTTTACCCTTCATGAATCCTGCAGCAACACCTAGTAACTATGAGTCACAATATCTATTATGTTTCCTTTGAAGCCAGAATATATTGTATACATATGCTTTACTCTTCATGAATCCTGCAATAACTCCTTGCAACTATGAATCACAGAATATCAACTATCCACATCCAGGATACTCTTCCCCAGGTCAGGGGTTTGGTGTCTCCAATTCCCTCCTAATGCCCGAGGGTCTATCTCCTGAGCTAAGTTGGATAATGACAACTTAAACATGTGTGTCTGTTGTTCTTCCCTATTTTTGAGATACATCATCAGAGATGAAAAATAAAGATTGCTTACTCTGAAGTTTGTTTCTATGGAACATCCCATAACCTATTAGTGTACAGTGTTTGGATAAATAATTTTGATTGTTATTGTATTCTTTGTATTCCTTACATTGTACATTTAACTTTTTCATGTTTTCTATGTACAATACTGTACATATCAGAAAGCAGTGTGCATTACTTGCAAAAAACGATTTCCATGATCCATTTATTTTCCCACACTAACTCTCAAACTCTCAAAAATGTATTTTCCACAGATTCGGCCACTGGGATAACTAAAGTTTATCCAGAAAGATAAATCATGAATCTCATAATCAGCAACAGCTACTGTATTAAATTGATGTATTTCATTTGGGAATGATTTAAGAAATTAGTTCCTGATTTAACTTTATTTCTTACTGAGAATGAACTGGATATAGGAGGACAAAATTTTGTTTTATCTCCTATGCTGGGGCTTAAGTCCAAATGAAGTTGAAATTGCCTTAATAGAAAACTTGCCTTGCAGACAGTGCTATGTTTTACCACATCATAAAAGAGAGGTCCAGAATGGGAATCCCATTAATTTTTTTAGCACCAGTAAGTCTGCCCTTGTACGTATTTAATACAGTCTGTAAGTCTATTCTAACCACAGCTAGAACAGCACTGCCTTTCCTGCAATGTGATCCAATTCTTCTCCTTCACCAAAACAAATACAAGTAAAAAATATTAAAGAATTTTGAATTGAGCTGGCACAGCATGTCTCTTAAATAAATTACTGAGCGATGGAATTGATGTTACAAATGGAATACTTTCAAATATTGCAGTCTGTTCTAGCTGTTGGTGAAAGATACACTTTTCTAATTTCTATGTCTGGCAGCATCAATTTTCATTGCAATATGTTAAATACAATTTTCTTTTCCTGGTTAATTATGAGATACAAATTTTGTCTCAGCAGTAGGGAATGGCAAATATGTTTACATTTAAATATGAATGGTAGAACAAATTTTATTGTCAAAATTTGATTTGGAAAATTGAATGTTGATAACAAAGAATATTCTTTAAAATTCAAAATGGTATTTCCAGTTTTTGAGTGTAACTTTTGATTTAGAATTTTGGTTTCAATTTCGAAAATAACTTTTGATTTTGAATGTAACTTTCAATTTAAAATTTTGGTTTCGATTTCAAAAAGTGGTTTTGGAATACGAATATTACATTTATAAAAGATAAATGTAGTTTAGAAATACTATTTTGAAATCAATTTGGAATATAAAACTTATAAAAAGATAGCTGTAGATTAGAAATACTATTTTAAGCAATATCAAATATTCAAAATTTGATTTGCATAAAACGAATTAAAATTCAAATGTTAGTAATATTTTCTAATTTCATGTAAAATATATCGCTAAACATTCGATTATTTGAACAAATATTTTCAAATGTTCTTTAAAATTCCAAAACAAACATTTGAAAAAAAAAATCTTAGAATGTTATATCAACATTCAAAATTTGATGAACGAAATGAACGAATGTATCGAAATTTGCTTTAAATTTTGAATGTTTCTAAACATTTGCCAATTTCTACTCAGCAATCATTTGCATATATAAGACATATAGAAGACAAAACAGATATTACCAGGAATTTGTAGTTTTAAGGGAAATACAAGGGTAGTTTTATTTTTATATATATATATATATATATATATATATATATATATATATATATATATATATATATATATATATATATATATTTACTGAAAAGCCTGCGGAAATACTGGACTATACGGTTAAAGGGACACTAAAGTCATAATTAAACTTTTATGATTCAGATAGAGCATGCAGTTTTAAGAGATTTTCCAATTTACTTCCATTTTCACATTTTGCACAGTCTTTTTATATATAAAATATATAAAGAAATAATTTTTTTATATATATATATATATATATATATATATATATATATATATATATATATATATATATATATATATATATATACACACTTTCGGAGGCACCAGCTGCTACTGAGCATATGCAAAAGTACACAGTGTATACGTATATATGAGCCTGTGATTGGCTGATTGCTGTCACATGATACAGGAAATTGAAAATTGAAATTAGTTTTAAAATGTGTCAGTCTGCTCATTTGATATTCAGAGTAAATGCTATTGCATTGTTTTGTTATTATGCACTTGTTTTTATTATTATTATGGTTATGTAGAGTAACCCTTCTTTTCTGGTGTTTGTGTTTTATACGTTGATTTCTCTATATGGGACCTTTCTAAACCACTGCTTTTTTATTTTTAGATATGATACATTTGGGACTGCCAATTTCTCAAGGAAAAATTGTATATTAAATACTTTGCTTTTATTTTATGATGTTGAGGGGGAGTTTACCTTCATCTAATATGATATCTATGGGTTGCCAGAACTTTCCCTGATTTGTCCAATGTATAAGGTATAACAGCTGAGCTCTCACATACATTTAAAGGGACATTAAACAAACACCTTGTAATTACAAAACATTTCTGTTGTGTATAGAATATGTATAGAATATGTCTTAAAGGGACAAATTAAACTTTCATGATTCAGTTAGAGCAGGCAATTTTAAACAACTTAACAATTTACTTCTATTAAAAAAACGTGCACAGTATTTTTATATTTACACGTTTTGAGTCACCAGCTCCTACTGAGCATGTGCAAAGACTCACAGAATTTACATATATGCATTTGTGATTGGCTGATAGCTGTCACATGATACAGGGGTAATGGAAATAGACATAGCTTTGAAATTTGTCAGAAAAAAAATCTACTACTCATTTGTAGTTCACACTAAGTGCTATTGCATTGTGTTGTTATCTTGCATTTATTTATTATGCATTATCTACTGTATTTACTGGTCCTTTTTACTGCAGTTATTTGCCAATTATCATTTGCTTTATTTGGAGGAGACAATCTGGGTTTAGATGGCAGGCAACAAGGATAGCCACTGTTGTTTAAGTACAAAGTATATTGTTTTGCAGTTGTTATCAGCTAAAGCCAATTAAAGGGGCACTAAACAAGGTAAAATTGCATTATCACTAAATGCACAATTTAAAGACAACACAAAAGCACTAAGTTTGAATTTAAAATTAGTAGTAGATTTTTTTTCTAACAGATGACAGATACAGTTTCCTTATTAATGGATCATGTGACAACAATCTGCCAATTACAAAATGTGTATAGGTATATCCAGTGAATCTTGCACATGCTCAGGAGGAGTTGGTGCTTCAGAAAGTGTACATATAAAAAGATTGTGCACATTTAAATAATGGAAGTGAATCGGAAACTTGTTTAAAATTGTTTGCTCTATCTGAATCATAAAAGTTTAATTTTGACTTGACTGCCCATTTAATGACAGATCTGTAGCAGGGTTATAGCCTTTAGAAGTCAGCAGGGTGAATTTCCAGGTCTGAGAGTTAGAAATTTTTCTTTTTTCAGAGCTTAATTACATGAAAGGGGGGCAAAATAAATAATTAAAATATATTGCACAATTGTTTCATTATGCATATCTAAACTTTTTATATACAAATCTCAAGGTGTTTAGTGTCCCTTTAACTATGACCATAACATTTTGAGATCACAGATTTATTAGATACTAAATTATTAATTACAATGTTTAGTACCATTTTAATTTGGAAAAAAAGCATTACAGTAGTCTTCTCATTCACATGTCATGAAAGAACATATTATACATTTCAGACGAGTGTTAAATGTCAAAATACATCCCAACAGGACATCTCCATTGCCGCTCTAATGTAGTCCCAGGCCAACAATTTAAGAGTTCACCAGCCAAACAAAACATTCAATCAGACGTCTATTCTCTGAGCACAGCAGGCTTAAACACACAAGTACAGACAAATAGAGTTGTTTAAGGGAACTCTGCATATGTACATAATGCATAGCACTAAAGATAATACACATTTGTGCACCTTTTTAACAGAGATTATGCTGATATTAAACAGTGTTCTATTGCTTGGTATTTGAATGCTTATTGTGTAGAAGATTTTAGCAAATGGTATTAATATCTTAGTTGTTGCATGCAATACAAACTCAGATTTTTAGGGTAGATTCTAATTCAAGCTGCCCAGCTCATCAAAATGTATTGATGTCAAGCAGTACATAATAGACAATATGATAGATATGTAGAGCTAGATTATAAGTGGAGACATCTCTTTAGTTAAAGGGACACTGAATCTAAATGATTTATTTTGTGATTTAGATAGAGCATACAATTTTCAGCAACTTTCTAATTTACTCCTATTATCAAATGTTATTTATTCTCTTGATATCTTTATTTGAAAAGCAAGAATATATGTTTAGATGCCGGCCCATTTTTTTCTGACAAATGAACAACCTGGGTTGTTCTTGCTGATAGGTGGATAAATTCACCCACCAATAAACAAGTGCTGTCCAGGGTTCTAAATCAAAAATTGGCTGGCTCCTTAGCTTAGATGCCTTCTTTTTTAAATAAAGATAGCAAGAGAACGAAAACAATTGATAATAGGAGTAAATTAGAAAGTTGCTTAAAATGGCATGCTCTATCCGAATCACAAAAGGAAAAATTTGAGTTCAGTGTCCCTTTAAAGGGACACTCAAGTCAAAATTAATCTTTCATGATTCAGATAGAGCATGCAATTTTAAACAACTTTCCAATTTACTTCCATTAGCAAAATCTGCACAGTCTCTTTATATTTACACTTTTTGAGTCATCGGCTCCTACTGAGCATGTGCAAGAATTCACAGAATATATGTATATGCATTTGTGATTGGCTGATTGCTGTCACATGATATAGAGTGGAAATAGACATAACTGACATTTGTCAGAAAAAAATCTACTACTTATTTGAAGTTCAAACTAAGTGCTACTGCATTGTCTTTTTTATCATGTATTTTTTAAAGGGACACTCAGGTTTTATTAAATTTTAATGATTCAGACACAGCATGTAATTTTAAACAATTTACTTCCATTAAAAAAAATGTGCACAGTCTTTTATATTTACACTTTTTTGAGTCACCAGCTCCTACTGAGCATGTGCAAGAACTCAGACTATACATATATGCATTTGTGATTGGCTGATTGCTATCACATGGTACAGGGGGAGTGGAAATATACATAACTTTGAAATGTGTTAGAAAAGAATCTACTACTCATTTGAAATTCAGAGTAAATGCTATTGTATTGTCTTGTTATCTTGTATGTGTTGATTATGCAAATCTACTATATTTACTGGTTCTTTAAAGGGGCAGTAAACCTAAAAAAATAATGTAATATAATTCTGCACATAGTGCAGAATTATATTACATTATCTTAGCGCTAACTTTATACTTTAAAGTATTGCAGGCATATTTTAATAAAAAAAATAATTTTTCAGACCGCCGCTCAGTGCTCTACTGAGTGGGTCTGGCTTTTTGTCTAAGCGCATCTGGGCAGCTGTCTAGTCACAGCCCGGCCCGATTGTGCCATTACACTCAATGTAGCTCGCTCCTGCTCACTATGTGCAGAATTATAATACATTATTTTTTAGGTTTACTTCCCCTTTTAAATAAATAGCACTTTCATTTTTTAGCTCATATTGCAAGATCAAAGTAATATTTTATCACTTGAGTTATAATCATTCTAGGGTGTGCTAAAACCTGAATGTTGTATAGCAGTAATTCGCTAAATCCCTCACATAATAGACATTTATGGGTGGCGTGCAGAAAAAAAACATAGCATATCACTAAGTAAAGAACCCCACTACTTGTGCACCATCGTCTTAATGTTAGACCAATAGCCAACATGATATGCAAATTAGATAGGAAACATCTCAGGCTTTTTGCTTCTGATACTGTGTTAAAACACAGCAATCCTTTATTGTGGTAAGTGCCACAAAAACACAGTATGTAACACAGTGGGCGAGATCCGATATATGGCGTAGTTTTCGGTGCAAGCGAGGGAACCTGCACCACCCGTAATTTCACCTCGCAGGGAGAGGATTATGGACAGGAGGAGCAGCAGGGTCCCCATCAGGGAGTGAGTGGAGGCGGGAGAGTTAGAAGGGAGGATGGGAGTGGGGTTGCCCCAAGGTCAGGCACACTCAGAAGAGGGACAGAGGGTGCACATGGGGATAGAAGGGGGGAGGAGGGAGAGGATAGGGAGGAACCCACACCAGGGACATCCCAGGGAGGGAGCCAGGCGGCCCAGGACGAGGAGCGCATGAGGTTCCCCAACTTCTCTTTTGCAGAAAACCTCGCGCTAGTCCAGGCCGTCCTGGAGAACCACACCGCCCTCTTTGGCCAAGAGAAGGACAAAGGAGTTCCCGAAGGCGGAAAGATGCATGGCTGAGGGTCGAGGAGGCAGTCAACGGCGTGGCCCAGCAGAGGAGGAATGTGGATGGGCTCAAGAAAAGGTGGAATGACTGCAAGAGGCGGGTCAAGGAGAAAATGGGCCAAGAAGCCATGCAGCAGAGGGGAACAGGCGGTGGTCCTCACCAGGAGGTGGAATATAATGAGTGGCAGGAGCTCATTCGCAGGACTGCAACATCAGCACAGCATGCTGGTGAGTAACATCCCACACACCAGTATTATATGTATTTGAGATATAACATCCTTTAATGTCACACATTCATGTACACAATGAGGAGCATGGTGTTTGGCCTACTAACAAAAACATCTACAATTAGATTTCACATTAAAGGGACATTAAACCAAAGCTTTTTATGTCATTATTCAGATAGAGAATACAGTTTTAAACAACATCCCAATTTACTTATATTATGTAATTTGCTTTATTATTTTGTTATTCTTTGTTTATTAAATATCAATGCACATGGGCTAGCCAATCACATGAGGCATTGATGTGCAGCCACCAATCAGCAGCTTCTGAGCCTATCTAGATATGCTTTTCAGCTAAGAATATCAAGAGAATGAAGCAAATTAGGTAATGGAGGTAAATTACAAAGTTTTTTAAAATTGCATGCTCTAGCTGAATCATGAAAGAATACAAATGGGTTTAATGTCCATTTAATGCTACTTAAGACATTGAAATTCATGATATGAGGTGGAATAGTGAAATACTAACATGTCTCGAAATAACACAGGCCACAAGCCACATGTAGAGTTTTCAGTAAATGGACACTATAGCCATCACAATACTTTTAGCTCAAGAAAGCACGTTATGTGCCTACATCAGGCTAAAGGAAATTGTGTGGCCATAGTGTCACTTAAAGAACACATTTTCTCCATCACTGACATGGACACAGAACTATTTTATGAAACACATACATGTATACTTTGCATATTAAAATCCCTCATATCACAAATCACAATGTACACATGCATGTTATAGAGTTTGACATGAGAATGAGTATAGGTCCTAGCATGTATCAATGTACATTGTATGCCCACATGGATATATATATGATTATACTAATACCTCTCATCATTTGACTCCTCCACAGAACCTCCTGTCACCAGGGTGCAAACGGCCATGCATCCACCGCAACCACCAGGCCAGAGGATGGCTCCACCATGACCAGCAGGCCAGAGGATGGCTCCACCACTACCACCAGGCCAGAGAATCCCTCAACAGTATGCTCACAGGCATGAGGTGGGTTGGATTGCCTCTTTTGAGGACCCATATGTCATGCCACCAAGATTTGAAGAGGAGCCCTGGCAGGAGCCCTGGCCGGAGGACTATTCTTTTGGCTATGAGGGGCAGCCAAGGCATCCCCAAAGGGTAGATGTCTTTACCCCCCCCCCCCTCCCAATATCAGGCCAGTGAGTACTTTTACCACCAGGACATACAAACTGGTCAGGCTGAGTGGTCGCACACCAGTCGTCAATGGGACTACCAGTCCACCAGGAGAGCTCGACCATCCGCTTACCTTGGAAGAGCTCCAGCATATGAAGAGGAGCATATAGCTGTGGTAGTTCCTCCTGAGGCACCAGCCAGCATTGTTCCTGCTGAGGCACCAGCCAGCATTGTTCCTGCTGAGGCACCAGCCAGCATTGTTCCTGCTGAGGCACCAGCCAGCATTGTTCCTGCTGAGGCAACAGCCAGCATTGTTCCTGCTGAGGCACCAGCCAGCATTGTTCCTGCTGAGGCACCAGCCAGCATTGTTCCTCCTGAGGCACCAGTCAGCATTGTTCCTCCTGAGGCACCAGCCAGCATTGTTCCTCCTGAGGCACCAGCCAGCATTGTTCTAGATGCAACAGCAACTAGAGGTGAACCTGCGCCTAGAATCCCTGCTGGTGAAGAGCCTTTAGATCCTCTGACTTCTGCCCTGGGCGACGAATACATTGCCCTCCAGAAGAGGCAAACATCAACCTGCGAGAGGCTCACATCAACCTGCGAGAGAATGCAGAGAGACCAATGCAGGTTTTACAGGAGCCAACAGACTTTACTACAGCGTTCCATTGAGCTGCAACGGGACATGGCAGCATCTTTAAGTGGTATCGTCCAGAACCAATCTCAGATGCTGAGAGTTATTTCGGACATGCAGATGCAAAGTGACAACAGATGGCGGGAACAAAACCAACTGTTGGGTGTGTTGGTGGAGCATTTCACACACCAGCAGGACATTGCCTCCAGCCTCTCATCTGTGGCCAGCACTCCTGCAGAATCCTCTGAATCCACACAACCCAGGAGAGGCAGGAGAGCCACTCCAGGCACCTCAGCCCCCTCATCTAAGAAGACTAAAAAAAAAAATATATTGTTATATTTCATCCTAAATCTTGTCCTCTGTTATTTACCATATAATTGTCATCCACATCCATGTGAGGGGTGTTTTAGTACACTAATATTTTTGAAAAATATAATAAGGCCTGTGTGGAAATGGCCCAGAAAAGGTAATATCATCATGTTTATGACATATTCATGTTCTCTAAACCACATCACATAGTTGTGTATGAAGGGTACATATAGTGATATTCACTTTTAAGATGTAAATCAAGGTTTCTCACAATCAATAGAAATTGACCCATGTGCAGGGATAGGCATGAGCCAAGGCATTTTCTAAGGTAAAGACTTTTAGTGAAGGACACCTTGCCTATCCCTGCACATGGGTATATATATATCTAAATAATAATGTTTTTACAGAAGGTGTGAACATAAGGTATAAACATCCATTTTCATTCCTCGAAATGATAGTCAATAAATCATAGTGACCAAAACATGAATTGAACTAATGATATATTTTCAGTAATTAGGGTGGTTAAGGGAATGGGGGTGGGATGTAGTAGTTTCACTTACATGCAGTGGAACTCCGCAGTATGTAATTCGATGACCAGCTGCAGCAGGGGCAGCACCATCACCATGGACCTCAGCAGTAACTATAGAATCAGCATGTGTAGACAGAACAACAGGGGATTGTAGGGCTTCCAGCACCCCTTGTGCCCCATGATTGACCCCTTGTGCCCCATGATTGACCCCTTGTGCCCCATGATTGACCCCTTGTGCCCCATGATGCACCCCTTGTGCCCCATGATGACCCCTTGTGCCCCATGATTGATCCCTTGTGCCCCATGATGCACCCCTTTGTGATTGGTTTGACAAACTTGCAGGGGCAGGAATAATAAATGCTTTGAAGAGGTTAACTATTTGTGATCAAGCTTCTGATATGTATGTTGTTAAGCATGCACTTGTTAGGCCTTCAGAGAGTTACGTTGGTTTCTAAGTCAGTGCAAGGGTTGCAGCGCCTTCAATTTGTGGCGAGATGAGAATGGAGTAGATTTTCTGAAATCTGCGTGCGTAAGTCCTTACACCGTATATTGGATACCAAACTGCGCGTGTTTTGTATGTTAGTCTATGGGCCAAAAACGACGGCCGAAGGCAGAAATATATGAGCGTAACTTCTAAGTTACGCCGTATATAGGATACCAAACCCGTGCAAATATTGGTGTCACCGGCTTTTGCGGGCGACGATTTATATCGCATCGAGGCCAGTATGAGAAGCAAAAAGCCTGAGATGTTGCATATATTACCCAGAATCCTCTAGTGCATTGGTAACAGTGTATACAGGGAATTTCTGGGTAAAGACAAGCAGCGATACTTGCCTAGATGTGCTAATTATAGAAGAAATCCTCCAGCTGCTTGAATCTTTTAACATACCTATATTTTTCACACAAGTGCAGGGTCCAACAGACAAAAGCGACGTTTCAGGCTTACACTTAGCCCTTATTCATGCTTAGTCACATATTACCAAAATTATGCTTAAAATAGTGCATTTCAAAATGTAGGCGCCAAAAATAAACATGTGTTTGCTGCCACCTAGTGAATGCAATATGTGGTAATATGTGACTAAGCATTAATAAGGGCTAAGTGTGAGCCCGAAACGTTGCTTTTGTCTGTTGGACCATGCACTTATGTGAAAAATAAAGGTGTTTTAAAAGATTCAAGCAGCTGAATTTATTCTGTGTTTATGTCTAAAGAGCATGGTAAGCTCACTCCGTGGACTGCATATCTAGTGTTTGCTGTCTCCTCATATTTATATTTTTAGATGTGCTAATTACCTGTGCAATAATTCTGTTGCTTTATTTGATCTATAATCCCAATTTATTTTTATACTGTTTGGCTGCATGTTTATACAGTTGCTGGGATAGCATAGATCCCCTTTGTAACCCCCGTGGTACACAGCACTCAGCATTGACAATCACCAAGCTAGTCTCTGCTTTTCCCAGGACCAATCTCCTGTGCTCTACATCTAGAACCCAGGTTTAACAATCTCAACCAGCTATTGATTGCTGAGTAATGATTGGATAACTTTGTTTCAGTGAACTTTGTGAGTGCACTTGATTTAGAGCCTCATATTCTTTCAAAGGGGCATTAAATAAGACTACATTTGATGACTGTATTGGTCGCCTTCTCTAAATCTTCTCTTGTTGTCGATGGATTTCTGATACTGTGGAGCAAATTAATTCATGCAGCAATAAATTTTGTTTAATCATTCATGTCTTTAAAACCATTACAACAAAGGTGGGAATGGCTTTTCTGCAAGTTCTGATTTACACTATCCAAGAAAGATTTAGGATTTAACAATATCCTTGTCAGTTTATAGATTTGTGTCAGCCAGTAAGTATGTAAGCTTCTCTTTTGTTCTTGGCTAATCCTGATACTATTAACAATAACATTTATGCTTACCTGATAAATTCATTTCTTTCATGGTGGTGAGTCCACAAGACATTATTCCTGGGAAGATAACTTCTGCCCACAAAGAGAAGGCAAAGATTCCCAAACTCCAAGAGCACTTTATCCCTCCCACCTCTCTGCTAGTCAGATGTATAGCCTAGCAATTTTTCAATTATATAAAGTAAAAAATAGGCAGGTCTCATGGACTCTCCCCACCTTGAAAGATAAGCAGAAATATAGTTTTTTTTCATAAGGTGGTGAGAGTCTACCAGCTATTACTCCTAGGAATTAATAACCAATATATGGAATCCTTGAGTAATTTTGGGCGGGCTCTGCCTCATTGGATACCTGGTCGCATTAATAGAACCATTGGAACAAAGATGTATGTTGTTCGACTTTCAAATGGCACCTGTGTTCGGCGGTATGTAAAAAAAACTCAAACTTCCAATAGCAGGCCTGATCAATCAATCACAAAACTTTGCTCCAGAACATACCAAAGACATATGGAATGATGTGTGGTATGATTCTACATCTGTTCAATCAGAACCTGAAGTTAGTGGCAGCAACTGTCCTGAAGGTCCAGAGACCATCACTGCAGATGAGGAAACTGATCTGTCTGATAGGGAGCCCCTTACAACTCCAGGCACGTCTGTTGTTACCCCTCCTTCTTGTGTTGTGAAACTTCGCAAGTCTACTCTTCAAAGACACCAGACTGATTGCTGGCAAATCACTGAGACATTGAGAGATACTGCTGAGTTTTGAAAAACACTAAACAAAAAGTCTTCAACCCACACAGAGAAGACCTAGACTAAGCCAAATGCCCTGCATTGATTGACTGCTGTTGAAATGTTTTGGTTTTATTTTTGTTTGCTTGTTTTGTTTTTGTTTTTTATTTGTTGTTTTTCTCTTTCTGCTTTTTACAATTTTTTGTTTAGGGGAAGGAGAGGAGGTGTGATGTTCAGACACAGGCTTCCTTTGCTTCCTAGATTGGGGGTGAAACCTATCTGCCTGCAACAGTTTAGTCTAGCAAGCAGACTAAGGCCTAGATTTGGAGTTTGGCGGTAGAAGGGCTGTTAACGCTCCGCGGGCTTTTTTCTGGCCGCACCATAAATTTAACTCTGGTATCGAGAGTTCAAACAAATGCTGCGTTAGGCTCCAAAAAAGGAGCGTAGAGCATTTTTACCGCAAATGCAACTCTCGATACCAGAGTTGCTTACGGACGCGGCCAGCCTCAAAAACGTGCTCGTGCACGATATCCCCATATGAAACAATGGGGCTGTTTGAGCTGAAAAAAAACCTAACACCTGCAAAAAAGCAGCGTTCAGCTCCTAACGCAGCCCCATTGTTTCCTATGGGGAAACACTTCCTACGTCTGCACCTAACACCCTAACATGTACCCCGAGTCTAAACACCCCTAACCTTACACTTATTAACCCCTAATCTGCCGCCCCCGCTATCGCTGACCCCTGCATATTATTATTAACCCCTAATCTGCCGCTCCGTAAACCGCCGCAACCTACGTTATCCCTATGTACCCCTAATCTGCTGCCCTAACATCGCCGACCCCTATATTATATTTATTAACCCCTAATCTGCCCCCCACAACGTCGCCGACACCTGCCTACACTTATTAACCCCTAATCTGCCGAGCGGACCTGAGCACTACTATAATAAAGTTATTAACCCCTAATCCGCCTCACTAACCCTATAATAAATAGTATTAACCCCTAATCTGCCCTCCCTAACATCGCCGACACCTAACTTCAATTATTAACCCCTAATCTGACGACCGGAGCTCACCGCTACTATAATAAATGGATTAACCCCTAAAGCTAAGTCTAACCCTAACACTAACACCCCCCTAAGTTAAATATAATTTAAATCTAACGAAATAAATTAACTCTTATTAAATAAATTATTCCTATTTAAAGCTAAATACTTACCTGTAAAATACATCCTAATATAGCTACAATATAAATTATAATTATATTATAGCTATTTTAGGATTTATATTTATTTTACAGGCAACTTGGTAATTATTTTAACCAGGTACAATAGCTATTTAATAGTTACCTAGTTAAAATAATAACAAATTTACCTGTAAAATAAATCCTAACCTAAGATATAATTAAACCTAACACTACCCTATCAATAAATTAATTAAATAAACTACCTACAATTACCTACAATTAACCTAACACTACACTATCAATAAATTAATTAAACACAATTGCTACAAATAAATACAATTACATAAACTAGCTAAAGTACAAAAAATAAAAAAGAACTAAGTTACAAAAAATAAAAAAATATTTACAAACATAAGAAAAATATTACAACAATTTTAAACTAATTACACCTACTCTAAGCCCCCTAATAAAATAACAAAGCCCCCCAAAATAAAAAATTCCCTACCCTATTCTAAATTAAAAAAGGTAAAAGCTCTTTTACCTTACCAGCCCTGAACAGGGCCCTTTGCGGGGCATGCCCCAAGAATTTCAGCTCTTTTGCCTGTAAAAAAAAACATACAATACCCCCCCCCCAACATTACAACCCACCACCCACATACCCCTAATCTAACCCAAACCCCCCTTAAATAAACCTAACACTAAGCCCCTGAAGATCTTCCTACCTTGTCTTCACCATCCAGGTTCACCGATCCGTCCTGAAGAGCTCCTCCGATGTCCTGATCCAAGCCCAAGCGGGGGGCTGAAGAGGTCCATGATCCGGTCAAAGTCTTCATCCAAGCGGGGCAGAAGAGGATCTTCCATCCGATTGAAGTCTTCATCCAAGCAGCATTCATCCGGAGCGAAGCGGCAGGATCCTGAAGACCTCCAGCGCGGAACATCCATCCGGCCCGACGACTGAACGACGAATGACTGTTCCTTTAAGGGACGTCATCCAAGATGGCGTCCCTCGAATTCCGATTGGCTGATAGGATTCTATCAGCCAATCGGAATTAAGGTAGGAATTTTCTGATTGGCTGATGGAATCAGCCAATCAGAATCAAGTTCAATCCGATTGGCTGATCCAATCAGCCAATCAGATTGAGCTCGCATTCTATTGGCTGTTCCGATCAGCCAATAGAATGCGAGCTCAATCTGATTGGCTGATCGGATCAGCCAATCGGATTGAACTTGATTCTGATTGCAGCCAATCAGAAAATTCCTACCTTAATTCCGATTGGCTGATAGAATCCTATCAGCCAATCGGAATTCGAGGGACGCCATCTTGGATGACATCCCTTAAAGGAACAGTCATTCGTCGTTCAGTCGTTGGGCCGGATGGATGTTCCGCGCTGGAGGTCTTCAGGATCCTGCCGCTTCGCTCCGGATGGATGCTGCTTGGATGAAGACTTCAATCGGATGGAAGATCCTCTTCTGCCCCGCTTGGATGAAGACTTTGACCGGATCATGGACCTCTTCAGCCCCCCGCTTGGGCTTGGATCAGGACATCGGAGGAGCTCTTCAGGACGGATCGGTGAACCTGGATGGTGAAGACAAGGTAGGAAGATCTTCAGGGGCTTAGTGTTAGGTTTATTTAAGGGGGGTTTGGGTTAGATTAGGGGTATGTGGGTGGTGGGTTGTAATGTTGGGGGGGGTATTGTATGTTTTTTTTTACAGGCAAAAGAGCTGAAATTCTTGGGGCATGCCCCGCAAAGGGCCCTGTTCAGGGCTGGTAAGGTAAAAGAGCTTTTACCTTTTTTAATTTAGAATAGGGTAGGGAATTTTTTATTTTGGGGGGCTTTGTTATTTTATTAGGGGGCTTAGAGTAGGTGTAATTAGTTTAAAATTGTTGTAATATTTTTCTTATGTTTGTAAATATTTTTTTATTTTTTGTAACTTAGTTCTTTTTTATTTTTTGTACTTTAGCTAGTTTATGTAATTGTATTTATTTGTAGCAATTGTGTTTAATTAATTTATTGATAGTGTAGTGTTAGGTTAATTGTAGGTAATTGTAGTTAGTTTATTTAATTAATTTATTGATAGGGTAGTGTTAGGTTTAATTATATCTTAGGTTAGGAGTTATTTTACAGGTAAATTTGTTATTATTTTAATTAGGTAACTATTAAATAGCTATTGTACCTTGTTAAAATAATTACCAAGTTGCCTGTAAAATAAATATAAATCCTAAAATAGCTATAATATAATTATAATTTATATTGTAGCTATATTAGGATGTATTTTACAGGTAAGTATTTAGCTTTAAATAGGAATAATTTATTTAATAAGAGTTAATTTATTTCGTTAGATTTAAATTATATTTAACTTAGGGGGGTGTTAGTGTTAGGGTTAGACTTAGCTTTAGGGGTTAATCCATTTATTATAGTAGCGGTGAGCTCCGGTCGGCAGATTAGGGGTTAATAATTGAAGTTAGGTGTCGGCGATGTTAGGGAGGGCAGATTAGGGGTTAATACTATTTATTATAGGGTTAGTGAGGCGGGTTAGGGGTTAATAACTTTATTATAGTAGCGCTCAGGTCCGCTCGGCAGATTAGGGGTTAATAAGTGTAGGCAGGTGTCGGCGACGTTGAGGGGGGCAGATTAGGGGTTAATAAATATAATATAGGGGTCGGTGGTGTTAGGGGCAGCAGATTAGGGGTACATAGGGATAACGTAGGTGGCGGGGCTTTGCGGTCGGAAGATTAGGGGTTAATTATTTTAAGTAGCTGGCGGCGACGTTGTGGGGGGCAGGTTAGGGGTTAATAAATGTAATACAGGGGTCGGCGGGGTTAGGGGCAGCAGATTAGGGGTACATAAGTATAACGTAGGTGGCGGTTGGCAGATTAGGGGTTAAAAAATTTTAATCGAGTGGCGGCGATGTGGGGGGAGCTCGGTTTAGGGGTACATAGGTAGTTTATGGGTGTTAGTGTACTTTAGGGTACAGTAGTTAAGAGCTTTATGAACCGGCGTTAGCCCAGAAAGCTCTTAACTACTGCTATTTTCCTGCGGCTGGAGTTTTGTCGTTAGAGCTCTAACGCTCACTTCAGAAACGACTCTAAATACCGGCGTTAGGAAGATCCCATTGAAAGGATAGGATTACGCAATTGACGTAAGGGGATCTGCGGTATGGAAAAGTCGCGGCTGGAAAGTGAGCGTTAGACCCTTTAATCACTGACTCCAAATACCAACGGGCGGCCAAAACCAGCGTTAGGAGCCTCTAACGCTGGTTTTCACGGCTAACGCCAAACTCCAAATCTAGGCCTATGTTAGTAGAGTGCCGATTGCTAAGCATGCAGCCATCCTGAGGGGATCTGTGATAAGCTTAGAGCAGTTAGACTATTTGCCATGAAACTGCTCCTGGAAACATTAAAGGGATACTAAACCCAAAAAAAATATTTCATTATTCAGATAGAGAATACAATTTAAAACAGCATTCCATTTTACTTCTATTATCTAATTTGCTTCATTCTTTAGATATACTTTGTTAAAGAAATAGCAATGCACATGGGTGAGCCAATCAGACGAGGCATCTATGTGCAGCAGCACAAAAGAGGAAGCGGAGCACTGAGATAAATAAAAGTTCAATTTTATTTCAGCAATTAAAACAAAAACATCAAGGAGATAAAGGGTGCTATTCCTTGCATAGGGTTCAGCTCAGACAGCTGCTGACATGTTTCGGCATTCCGCCGTTATCAAAGCTGCTGAACTGTGTTGGGAATAGCCCTCTTTTAAAACACAATTGCTGAACCCTATTGGGCAATAGTAAAGGGGGGGAGGATTTCTTATTAACCCCTTGGTAACCTATACAAATAGGGTATATAACAATACTAGAACAGATTAACAAAAACAGGATATGTTAAGCCATGTAAATGTTTTTACACACAAAACAACTGAAATAACATTCTTAAACTCATAGAAAGTTCAAATTTAAACCATAAATTCTGCATGTGCATCTTGAAAAAAAAAAAAAAAGGATAATTAATACTTAGATTGCAGTGGTATATGACATATAAAAAGTCCACTGTGTAGAATGTTAAAGTTGTGTGCCTGTATTCGTGTAGATAGCTAGCTCTTGTGTGAGGGTTTCCTGACTAACTTGTCCCAAACCTAATAAATGTCCCCTTATATGTTACAATCCTATAATCCCAGAATTCGATCATTATTGAGGAAATAATGATTATATGTCTGGAGAAAATCCAATGGAAAGGGAGATATAAGTCTAATAATGTCAAATGGAATGGACAATGGGCCACATTCTATAGTGGATAAAATATATAGATATTAACCCTAAGTTTATAAAGGGTCAGCAGACCACTTGATTATATATATATATATATTAAAAGAAAGTGGGTGTCAAGTGTACTTGCTGTTATTTGTACTATGCATGCTGGGTGTAAGCATATTTGTAAAACATGAATAAAATATTCAAGGATACTAAACACAATCTCTCTGTTCAGGAGTTATGTGGAGTTACCTTAACACCTCAATCACTCCCAGTGATTGATCAGGTCATACATTGAATTTAGACCTATTGGATGTCTGGTCTTTAATGTGAAGATCCAAAAGATCTCACGTTTGGATAATAGTTTATCCCTGTCACCTCCTTTAGGAGGTTTGAGTACTCTCTCTTTGCACGTCCAACGAAAAGTTTCAGAACTTTTATTGTGAGCAGTTGTAAAGTGTTGGACCAGGGGGGTGCTTGCTGTTCCCGCCCTTATGCTCGAGAGGTGCTCCCTAATCCTTGATCTGACCTCCCTGGTTGTGAGGCCAACATACTGTTTGGCACACACTGTGCATGATGCTAGGTAGACCGTATAGGTCGACCTACAGTTGAGACACATGTTTATAGGGAAGGAATGACCAGTTGCTGATGACCTGAAATGATCACCCATTTCAACTTTTTCGCAGGCAACGCAATCCCTGTTATGACATTTAAACATTCCCTTCTGGGTGAGCCAAGATGACTCATGTCTTATAGTGTCCTCACCAATTCTGGTTGGAGAAACCACATTACCTATTGTTTTACTTCTCCGATAAGAGAAATGGCAAGATTTAGTAGTTAAATCTGCTAGTCCCTTATCAGCTCTGAGCATAACCAGATGTTTCTTGATTATCTCACAAATCTGTGGATACTGCTCTGAATGGTCAGTCACAAAATAGAGATCATTCTGCATGTTATGCCCTCTACTCTGTTTAGGCTTAGGGTGTAGTAGATCCCTTCTATCAATCTTTATGACCTCATCTAGGGTTGATGTTATACAACTGCTGGCATAACCCCTTGCTTTGAGCCTGTCTGATAGTTTCCTTGCTTCTTCCTCAAAATTGTCCAATTCCGAGCAATTCCGTTTCAAACGGATGAATTGTCCCTTGATGATACCTTTGAATACACTCTTGGGGTGACAGCTTGTTGCATGTAGCAATGTGTTGCCCGAGATTGGTTTTCTAAAGGCTGTACTGCGATTTTTTTCACCAATTACCCCCAAGAGTGTTACATCAAGGTAATTAATGCTCGTGTTGTTGGACTCAGAGGTGAAGCTCAGTCCCAAGTCATTTTCATTGAGGAGATTTAGAAATATGGATAACTCATCTGATCTCCCCTTCCAAATGAATAGGAGGTCATCAATGAACCTCCTCTAGAAAATTATTATATATAATTATCCTTTTTTTTTTTTTTTTTTTCAAGATGCACATGCAGAATTTATGGTTTAAATTTGAACTTTCTATGAGTTTAAGAATGTTATTTCAGTTGTTTTGTGTGTAAAAACATTTACATGGCTTAACATATCCTGTAATTGGTAATCTGTTCTAGTATTGTTATATACCCTATTTGTATAGGTTACCAAGGGGTTAATAAGAAATCCTCCCCCCCTTTACTATTGCCCAATAGGGTTCAGCAATTGTGTTTTAAAATAGGGCTATTCCCAACACAGTTCAGCAGCTTTGATAACGGCGGAATGCCGAAACATGTCAGCAGCTGTCTGAGCTGAACCCTATGCAAGGAATAGCACCCTTTATCTCTTTGATGTTTTTGTTTTAATTGCTGAAATAAAATTGAACTTTTATTTATCTCAGTGCTCCACTTCCTCTTTTGTGCTGATTCTGTGACCTACCAGCGTGAGCACTGAGAGAGGAGATTGCTCCTCATTCTATCCCTTACAACCACATTGCTGAACGGACCCTTCAGCCTCGCCTCCCCTACTCACAAAGAGGATTTGCTTAGATCGATTCCCCTCCAATCAGGAGTGAGCAATTCAGCAGAGGACGTCTTTTAACCAATCCTGTAAGGAAATACACAGGGGATTGATAGGTGGTTCCCGCCCCCCTCCCTCCCTCCAGGAACGTCTGATGAGGGAGTACAGGCACCAACAGCGGACGCAGTTTGTGTGTTACACCGGACAGGCTGGAGTAGCAGAGCCACCGGAACGCTGCGTATACCGCTCTCAGGTTTCATTGATGCTGCCCCCAGGACCGGATGCATCAGAGGTGAGAGGAGGGGGAACACTTATACTGCATACGGCTGTTTGGTATTCTTTAACCCATTGGGTCTGTGAAGTTTTACATTTACGGCAGTGACTTTGCTCCCATTAACTCTTTACACACCTAACAGGGACACCCTCCTTTTTGTTTCTACAATTTGGGCTCACAGGTCAAGCCCCATTGTCCCCGTTTTCATTGTTGTATTTGGGCTATTTGTGAAGGCTTTGACACTGTGCAGTGTGTTTATTTGAAATTTATCTGCTTCGTTCAGGGATAATGGAGAACAGGGTGATAACAGGAACCGATACAGGAAATATTGTTAGCATGAACTTTTACTCACTAAGAAATGCTAGTGAGAGGGACACAAATATGGTACTTGCTGAAAACTTTTTCACAATGGATAGGACACAACAAAGACTTAACACCCTTTTTGAAGAGATGGAACTCTTGATAAACAAAGAGAATAAATATAAATGGGATGATTGGACTATGGAGAACTATTTGAAGCTTAAGCTCATACCTAGGGGTTTAAGAATAAACAAATACCCCACTTTTTACACAGAGGACAGGGACTTTATAAATGTATGGAATGAGACCCTGTCAGAGTGCTCCTGGAATCTTATGCGGCTCCTCATTACCTATAAAAACAAACAGATTCAAGAAATTACTATTAAAATCAGTTAGGTACAAGATGAGCTTAATAAAAGATGTGACCACACAGATTTTGCCAGGTTTGATAATTTATTACAAGAAGCTGTTGCAGAAGCAAAATCTCTTTTACTTGAATTAAAGCATTCAAAGTATATTAGAGACCAAACAGATTTCAATAACAACACAATGTACATTTGGAACAAAAGAGAGAGAACACAAAAGTACAGAGAGAACAATCAGAATTTTGGTGTCTCTAATAGGGGAAGAGGATTTAGAGGCAGACGTAGGGGTAGGGGTAGGGGCAGACAACAGCGACAAATCAGATTTTCTGACAGTGAAGCTGATTCAGGGGGGGATAGTTCAGCATCAGGGGAAGATGAAAGATTTACTCTTGATTCTGTACCTTGTGGCAGCTCCGCCCCCCCTATTCACTATATACAGAACAAAAATCAACATACCAATTTGTCTAATCAGCCTACCATACCTCTAGAAAAATCAACAACTGTAGCACCATCTATACTAAACAAATGCTGTACCTGCCTCTAGGTACATTCCGCAAACACCTGACACTTTATACACCAAAGAAACACCTAATAGATCAGAAAGTGTGGAACTTCACCAGGTTTTTTCCCTCCCCCCCCCCGCAAGGCGACGGGGGGGGGAGAAGGGGCAAAAGCACCAAACAAGGGGGGCTATGCTCTCAGGAGAAACCAGAAGGGCCAGAGACAGACGAGATATCAGTAATCAATTTATCTGCTTATAATCTAAATGCCACAGAAATCAAAGTGTTGAGCCTTGGATTAGGATTTGTTCCGACAAATACCTTCAATCTATTTAACACTTTGATTGATGTAAACAGACTGATACGCAAGATTACTTTGAGGAAATATTTTTCCACAAGGTCTGATAAGGGAATTTTGGAAGATTACTCAGAGGGGGCTATGACATCATTAACCCCCAATATTGCAGATGGTTTTGAATTTCAAGACCTCTGTGGTCTGTCAACATTAGAAGCATTGAATACTTCTGAGGCTGAAACTCTGACCCATTCTTCCAATAGATTCCCCAAGTTTAAATGTCCCTCACGCTTTTATCCCATACATGCTAGGGGAACCATCATTTAAAGGTTCCAAAGTAGGGTAGAAGCTGACCTAAGTAGGCTTTACTATACGGAAAAAAACAAAAAACACAATCTCACTGCAAGGGAGAGGGAGGCCTTGGCTACTTTGGGTAATAATCCCAACCTGGTGATTAGAGCAGCGGACAAAGGTGGGTCTGTGGTGGTGATGAATAAAACAGACTTCATCAAAGAGGCCCACAGACAACTGCATAATGCCCAAGATTACCGAGTATTGAGTACTGATCCCACTACCATCTTCAAGAGAAAACTTGAGAATCTGATTGATGACGGCATTGAGGCAGGTTTCTTAGATGAAGAAACTAGTATTTATCTATCGGTAAATACTCCCACCATCCCGACCTTTAACCTCTTACCTAAGGTCCACAAGTCACTAGACAATGTGCTAGGAAGGCCCATTGTCAGTGGCATAGGCTCTCTCTTGGAGCACACTTCTGAGTGGTTGGACCAGGTCCTGCAGCCAATGGTTCCCAATTTATGGAGCTATACAAGAGACACCATGCACATTCTAAAACTCCTTGAGAACATCAAGTGGGAGGAAGGCTATATTTGGCTAACAGTTGACGTCAAGTCACTTTATTCGTCAATTCCACACACTAAGGGTTTGGAAGCTCTGTCTTGGTTTTTGAATAAATACCATGGTCAGGAGCCTGATTTCTGTGAGTATGTGCTCCGCGTAGCTGAGTTTCTTTTATCCCATAACTACTTTGAGTTTGAGGGGGTGTTCTACCTTCAGATTTGTGGGACTGCGATGGGGGCAAAGTTTGCCCCATCCTACGCCAACCTTTACATGGGTTGGTGGGAGCAGGACCACATCTTTGGAGGTGGGAACCCTCTCTGCTCAAATGTAGTTTTCTATAGGAGGTTCATTGATGACCTCCTATTCATTTGGAAGGGGAGCTCAGATGAGTTATCCATATTTCTAAATCTCCTCAAAGAAAATGACTTGGGACTGAGCTTCACCTCTGAGTCCAACAACACGAGCATTAATTACCTTGATGTAACACTCTTGGGGGTAATTGGTGAAAAAATTCGTAGTACAGCCTTTAGAAAACCAATCTCGGGCAACACATTGCTACATGCAACAAGCTGTCATCCCAAGAGTGTATTCAAAGGTATCATCAAGGGACAATTCATCCGTTTGAAACGGAATTGCTCGGAATTGGACAATTTTGAGGAAGAAGCAAGGAAACTATCAGACAGGCTCAAAGCAAGGGGTTATGCCAGCAGTTGTATAACATCAACCGTAGATGAGGTCAGAAATATTGATAGAAGGGATCTACTACACCCTAATCCTAAACAGAGTAGAGGGCATAACATGCAGAATGATCTCTATTTTGTGACTGACCATTCAGAGCAGTATCCACAGATTTGTGAGATAATCAAGAAACATCTGGTTATGCTCAGAGCTGATGAGGGACTAGCAGATTTAACTACTAAATCTTGCCATTTCTCTTATCGGATAAGTAAAACAATAGGTAATGTGGTTTCTCCAACCAGAATTGGTGAGGACACTATAAGACATGAGTCATCTTGGCTCACCCAGAAGGGAATGTTTAAATGTCATAACAGGGATTGCGTTGCCTGCGAAAAAGTTGAAATGGGTGATCATTTCAGGTCATCGGCAACTGGTCATTCCTTCCCTATAAACATGTGTCTCAACTGTAGGTCGACCTATACGGTCTACCTAGCATCATGCACAGTGTGTGCCAAACAGTATGTTGGCTTCACAACCAGGGAGGTCAGATCAAGGATTAGGGAGCACCTCTCGAGCATAAGGGTGGGAACAGCAAGCACCCCCCTGGTCCAACACTTTACAACTGCTCACAATAAAAGTTCTGAAGCTTTTCGTTGGACGTGCAAAGAGAGAGTACTCAAACCTCCTAAAGGAGGTGACAGGGATAAACTATTATCCAAACGTGAGATCTTTTGGATCTTCACATTAAAGACCAGACATCCAATAGGTCTAAATTCAATGTATGACCTGATCAATCACTGGGAGTGATTGAGGTGTTAAGGTAACTCCACATAACTCCTGAACAGAGAGATTGTGTTTAGTATCCTTGAATATTTTATTCATGTTTTACAAATATGCTTACACCCAGCATGCATAGTACAAATAACAGCAAGTACACTTGACACCCACTTTCTTTTAATATATATATATAATCAAGTGGTCTGCTGACCCTTTATAAACTTAGGGTTAATATCTATATATTTTATCCACTATAGAATGTGGCCCATTGTCCATTCCATTTTACATTATTAGACTTATATCTCCCTTTCCATTGGATTTTCTCCAGACATGTAATCATTATTTCCTCAATAATGATCGAATTCTCGGATTATAGGATTGTAACATATAAGGGGACATTTATTAGGTTTGGGACAAGTTAGTCAGGAAACCCTCACACAAGAGCTAGTTATCTACACGAATACAGGCACACAACTTTAACATTCTACACAGTGGACTTTTTATATGTCATATACCACTGCAATCTAAGTATTAATTATCCTTTTTTTTTTTTTTTTCAAGATGCACATGCAGAATTAATGGTTTAAATTTGAACTTTCTATGAGTTTAAGAATGTTATTTCAGTTGTTTTGTATGTAAAAATATTTACATGGCTTAACATATCCTGTTTTTGGTAATCTGTTCTAGTATTGTTATATACCCTATTTGTATAGGTTACCAAGGGGTTAATAAGAAATCCTCCCCCCCTTTACTATTGCCCAATAGGGTTCAGCAATTGTGTTTTAAAAGAGGGCTATTCCCAACACAGTTCAGCAGCTTTGATAACGGCAGAATGCCGAAAAATGTCAGCAGCTGTCTGAGCTGAACCCTATGCAAGGAATAGCACCCTTTATCTCCTTGATGTTTTTGTTTTAATTGCTGAAATAAAATTGAACTTTTATTTATCTCAGTGCTCCGCTTCCTCTTTTGTGCTGATTCTGTGACCTACCAGCATGAGCACTGAGAGAGGAGATTGCTCCTCGTTCTATCCCTTACAACCACATTGCTGAACGGACCCTTCAGCCTCGCCTCCCCTACTCACAAAGAGGATTTGCTTAGATCGATTCCCCTCCAATCAGGAGTGAGCAATTCAGCAGAGGACGTCTTTCAACCAATCCTGTAAGGAAATACACAGGGGATTGATAGGTGTTCCCGCCCCCCTCCCTCCAGGAACGTCTGACGAGGGAGTACAGGCACCAACAGCGGACGCAGTTTGTGTGTTACACCGGACAGGCTGGAGTAGCAGAGCCACCGGAACGCTGCGTATACCGCTCTCAGGTTTCATTGATCCTGCCCCCAGGACAGGATGCATCAGAGGTGAGAGGAGAGGGGAACACTTATACTGCATACGGCTGTTTGGTATTCTTTAACCCATTGGGTCTGTGAAGTTTTACATTTACGGCAGTGACTTTGCTCCCATTAACTCTTTACACACCTAACAGGGACACCCTCTTTTTTGTATCTATGTGCAGCAACCAATCAGCAGCTACTGAGCCTATCTAGATATGCTTTTCAGCAAAGTATATCAAGAGAATGAAGCAAATTAGACAATAGAAGTAAATTAGAAAGTTGCTTAAAATGGCATGCTCTTTCTAAATCATGAAAGAAAAAAATTGGGTTTAATGTCCCTTTAAGGATAGGAGCCTGTTACTTCAGAGGTCTACTAGATAAGTCTGCCTAAGGCACTATATGTATATATTATGTGATTAAATCTGCCTGTACTGAGTTAGTAATAAACTCTACCTTGTTCACCATAACATCCTGTCTGTGCGTGATACACTGAAGGGACATTTACAGCAACCAACCCAGTATCTCCGGTTGACACAGAATCAGCACACACAAAATTTTACCCCTGGGACACTACAAAAGCCATGTACTGTATGTCTGCTATTTCTGAACAAAGGGGATCCTAGAGAAGCTTTTACAATAATTTGTGCCATGATTTCACAAGCAGTATGTAAATCTTTTAGAACAAACATTCTGAAAAATTAGTTTTCAGAATATTCGTCTGCTTCACTAATCCGTATTTGTTTTGTTTAAAATCAAATCAATACTGAATATTTGTGGAACATTTACATTCATTTTTGTTAAACAAATGTAAATGTTTCTTTGTTACAGTTGAAAAAGTTTACCTTTAGCCTAATGGCTGTGACACACTGCAAGCGGTGCGCAGCGTGTAGATGCGGCTGTGCGCGCTCAGTGTCTCCTGCCTTTTCATCCCTGAGCACTCTGCTGTGTCAGGTTGCGTAGCTGAGCGATCAGAGATGAAATATCTGAACTTCAGAAACTTTGCATCGCACCGCATCGCTTGCAGTGTGTCACAGCCGTTATACTTACCTCTAGCAGGCTGGAGAGCAGCGCTAATCCTGACCCTTCTTAACAGAGCCCCTTGGCCGCACTATTACGAGGCTTAGAGTGGCATATCCCAGGGCCTGAGCTTAAGGGCCTTCTCCTTTAATGCAGGCTCTAGGATTCACCACATTAAGCCTCCTATTAACGCGGCCTGGGGATCTGAACAGTAGTGTCGGGGATTAGTGTGGCTCTCCAGCACGCTAGAGTTAAGTATTTAACCGCTAAATCTAATTTTTAATTACACTAATGAATACTAATGAATTTCATCAGTATTTTTTCCATTTTCCTTAAATTTAGTTGGCGCATTCGTTCGGATATTCATTTAGTGAAACTAAAACGAATATCCATGTTTTCGGTACAAATTCACATTCGTACTGAAATGAATGCACAAACCTTATGTTTATGCAGCCGATTCAGTGATGAATGGAGAGATGTGTGAACTTTAATGAATCAGGTGCCTAAACTTATATGGGAACTGATAAAGCTTGTGATGATAGTGGTGAAATTATAGGCTCTGAAAAGGCCACTCTGTGAATTTTAGTCATTTTGTGCTTGTGACTGTGTATATAATATCATGTGTGAGTGTGTGTGTTCCTGAATATAATTGTTCATGCATGTATGTTTATTATTGTTTGTGTATTGTGAGCATATGTTTGTTTGTTAATTCTTTTGTATGTATATGTGTGTACTTATATTTTCCTGTATGATTGGCTATCAGTGTGTGTCTGTGTATGAGCCCATATGTGTTTATTCATCTCTGCATCTTCCACTTTTCTTTTTTTGTAATTATGTGTATATTATTATTATTATTATTATTATTATTATTATTATTAAAGTATACCTGTTACTTGAATCCTGATCCATAATTAGCATCTACTTGTACCTGTAATTACATGAAGAGGCATATCTACATAGCGAACAATCATTAGCTATCTCCCAGTAGTGCTTTGCTGCTAAGCCTACCTAGGAATGCTTTTCAATCAAGGATTCCAAGAGAAAGTAGTAAAAGGGATAAAAGGAATTTAAAAAGTTTCTCAAAATTGATTGTTCTGTCTGAATCATGAACGTTTATTTTTGACTTCCTTGTCCCTTTTAGTCCCATATTTTTTTTTTTAATTCGACTTTAAAAAGGATTAATTTATATAAGAAGTGAATAAACCTGCTTTTCAAATCCTTGTATGTCTACAAAAAAATATATATGAATATTACAGAAAAGAAATTATCTTCTCAGCACAAAGCCATAGTTTATCTTTTGATGCCAAATTCAGAGTATTTTCCATTCGGACTGTGGTCAGGATTTTTCCCCAAAGCTTTTCCTGCTCTATTTATGGTTAGCAAAGTATGCTGTTTTTTAGTATTTGATTCAGTTATAAATTAGTTCTCTGATCATCTGTGCTTTTGGAGTCTCTTGACATAAATGAACCATGTTTTGCATTTCTAAACTGAAGTTGCAAATCTTTCAACAAAATTTTTTCCTTTGAATTGCCCCAAAACCAAGCGTCAGTTGGTCACCTCTGCGTCTGGCCATCTATGCTTTGACGTTCTCCAAAGAGCTTTTAGAAAACCAACCACAATCTTGTTTTGCTTGCGTAATTCATGTGTCAAGTTGTCTGTTCTTGCTGGTGGCTGTAGGCTTTTTTGTCGTCTGGGACTCATATATTATGAAAGAGACACAAAATGTTACCACAATACAGTCATTGTTTCTTAAAATAAATAGAAAGAGTTTTCAGATTAGAGATTTAGACATAACTTTACAAAATATGCAAAAAAACATCCACTGAAGAATAATAATAAAACATATTACAATGTTATACGGGGCTGCAGGACCTAGAGCACTGTATATTATGTTGTTGTTTTGTTAAGGTCCTTTAACTTACGCTTCTGCTGTTATATTTTTAAATTTCTCTATATTTATCTAATGTTAAATGTCCCTTAGTGAATGTGATATTTTCCTCTTTATCTTTTAGTGATGACAATGTGTCATGCCAGACTCCTAAGTCCTGTTGCTTTAAGTTCAGAAACACCTCCTACCTAGGTAATCTTTTTTAAGCCTCCCCTTCTTGTTTTACCTTGCTTAGTATTTTTTACTCGGAGCATCAAGCCGAGAGGAATCCTAAATCTCCTAATCTAACTTCAGTCGATCCTATCTACTACGGATTTAGGGGTCGATTTATAAAGCAGCGCATACTGCTTCAGACCCACACCGCTTCAGTTCCGCCTGAAGCGGAAGTTAAGAAGCAGCGGTCCTAAGACAGCTGCTCCTTAAATCGTCCACCACATCTGAGGTGGCGGAGAGCAATCAGCCCGATTGAATACAATCGGGTTGATTAACACCCGATTGGCCGCGAATCTGCAGGGGGCGGTATTGTACCAGCAGTTCACAAAAACTGCTGGTGCAATGATAAATGCAGACAGCGTATGCTCTCGGCATTTATCAATGTGCGGCTTACATGATTCGCTATAGCGGATCATGTCTGTCCGCACCATGATAAATTTACCCCTTACTCTCAGATCCACTCAACTTACTTCTTGGATTACTTCGTCTTCATTACTGCAGTCTATGCCTGTTTCCTGGACGGGACTTCAGTAACATAACTCGCTTTCCAGCTGAGACGCTGTGGCTCAGCTCTCTGCAACTCTAGCAAACAGCTGACGTACTCGCCTGGGTTACGCCCCTTCTCTTTCAGATCAGAATCTCCTCAAGCCGCTCCGGAGCAGGCAACTCACGGACTACATCTGCTCTCTCTCTCAGTATTCTTTACTGACTCGCTACTCCTCTTCAGGTACTATTTCACAACTCCATTATCTATTATTACTGTGTCTTACACTTATTACTGTTAATGCATTAATTAGGACTGACTATAAACCGCATTTATCACAACAAGTAACAGCTGAGGAATGTCACAATTTCTAAATGTGGTGTTACCAGTCAGTCCTTAAAGTAACTGTTATTTCAGTAAGTTAACCCTTGCCTATTCCTCAGGTGCCACAAGCAACAATAGAGTTATATTTACTGAACCTCTTACCTACACTCAAGTATAATATTTATATTCGGTTCTGTTCATTTCTCTTGAATAAATTGTTATTTAATGTATCCGCAGTTGAGGTCTCTCTTATACCTGTTCTGTTTTCAGATTGTGACCTCTGTGAGACTAAGTACCATTTCAGAAGCCTCACACAATGAGAATGTTTGCTGCAGGATTACTCTTTATTATAATAGGAAACACAGAAATGTATAATTTTTTACAGTACAGTCTGGTAAATATTTAAACTTTCTTGGTTAGAAAAATGTAGTTCATTTTCAGTGTATAACTGTTACAGAATAGCTTCATGACTGCTTAGCTCCCTTTGACAGGGGAAGGGAGGGGCTCCTACCCACATCATCATGTGATAATTGTTCTACCCAGTCTATCTCTAAAATGGTTACCATTTAGGGCTAGATTTATCAAAGATGAGGCGTACAGGGGCACATATACGCACCCCTGTACGCCTCAGCTCGCCTGTGGCGGGGTGAAATTACCCACAGGTAATCAACATTGCACGTGAGCGCAATTTTGCGCTCGCGTGCAATCCCGCCCCCTGCCTGCGCACAGCCAATCACGCGCGGGCAGGAGCTGTCAATCTCCTCGGTCGGACTCGACCGCGGAGATTGAATTTCGCCACCTTAGAGGTGGCGAAGAGCTTAGGGAAGCAGCGGTCTGGTGACCGCTGCTTGATAAATTACGGCGAGCAAGTTCTTGGGAGAACTTGCAGCCATAGGGGCTTGATAAATCGAGCCCTTAGTGTTCTTGCTACCTTTTTTGTAGCTTTATGTATGAATGTTGCAGTTGAGTTCCTACAAAAATCAATATTGTTAGTTACAGGTTGAATAAAGTTACATTGTTTCCAGTTTATGTCTCCACCTAGGCACAGGCTAGTTAGTTCCTCCATTACTGTTTAACCCAAATAGGGCTTGGCAATGTAACTTTCCAACATATTATCAGCAAAATAAAAGACACATGGTGCCACACAGATAAAATTATCTAACAATGCATAAGGAATGTTCCTAGATTATATAACAAACTATGACATAATGGCAAAAAGCTAACAAAGACCCACAATAAGTGTCACCCAAATCATGGATAAGCTAAATTACATAATGCTAAAAATATGCTGCCCTGATAATAATGACACTAATACAGGAGAAGTATAATAATATCAAGTACCCATATATACTATACACCTGGCTTTATCATTTTGAAGACACCTTGGATGAACCTAGCAAACAGAAAATGCAATTTTAAAAGTTATTTCAATTTACATCTGTTTTCAAATGTATTTCATTTTCAATGTATCCAATGATGAAATGTATGACTAGGTAGGCTTATACACTTGAAGTCTTAATATTAAATGAGCTAGATAATTTTTCTGACAAATTTCAAAATGTTCTTCAATTTTCCAGCCTCCTGTATCATGTTACAGCCATAAGCCAATCACAGACTGATTTACGTATACACTGTGAACTTGTGCACATACTCAGTTATAGCTGGTTCCTCAGAAAGTATGCATATACAAAGATTGTGCACAATTTGTTAATGGAAATAAATTGGGCTGTCTCTTAAAACTGCAAGCTCTATCTTAATTATTAAAGTTTAATTTTGACTTTTGTGTCCCTTTAAATACTCCAAAATGCCAGTCAAATTCCCATATATGACCAATCTGCTGTTTCTATTCTTCAAATATTGAAATAAGAAAAGCACTGTATAAGTTAAAGGGATAATGAAATACCTCTATAGGATGTTTCCATTTATGCCATTGTTCGAATCTTCACTCTCAGCACCCTGCCAGCACTATTCCAAATATTTGTGGTTGTAGTCATGTGGTGTAACCCCCTCCCCCGTGTTACAAGCTCAACCAATCAAATGTTGAACTGGACATGGGGATAAATATGTTATAAGCGGATACATATAAATGTTTTGCCAACATTTTTCTCTGAAGGGGATAAAGTATGAGCCCTACATGGCAATGCTTCAAATTACTGGCAGCAAAGTAAAAGATTACAACCTTAGTGGGAACCAAGTTGATTAAAAACATCTAATTATATTTCGCTAAAACAGCCATTAGGTGGCAAAGATATGCGTCCCCAATGAGTATGAATGTTCCATTCACCATTTTGGTTACTATTTATTATTTTTTAAATCAAGCCCATGTGAATCCCATTCTTTACAAATTCATACCTTAAAGGGACACTAAAATCAAAATTCAGATAGAACATATGATTAAAAAAATTTTTAAAAAATTCCAATTTACTTATTTTTTTTAAAATGTGCACAGTCTTTTTATATGCACACTTTGTGATGCACTAGCTCCTATTGAGCATGTGCACAATTATGTACATATATCCATTTTGTGATCAGCACCCATGATGCAGGCACAGGAAAAATGGAAGCAATTTTGAAATTTGTCAGAAAAAAAATAATCTGATACTCATTTGAAATTCAGACTAAATGCTATAGCATTGTCTTTTTATTAAGCATGTGTTGATTATGCAGTTGGTCGTTTAAGCATGTGAGAGCAGTTGTAATATGTGAGAAGGTTTAGAGGTGATTAAGGCTATGTTTTATAGACTTGTGCATGGCCGAAAAATTTGTTTTGTTTCGGATCGATTCGGATGTTTTTGAATTTCGGTTTGGATCTATTCGAATTTGGAAAAATTCTAATGAATTCTTTTCTGATTCTTTTCTGATTTATTCGGATTCAAATAAATTTGGCTGGATTCGGTTCGGTTCGATTCGGAAATTCAGAATTTCGGTATGTGCTAGGTGGGATGTGCTGTGTATTAGACTAGTATTATGTACTGTATATTAGGTGTAACCCATAGCAGAGTGATATAACCTAATATACTGTACAATACTAGTGTAATCCATGGCCATCCGAATGTAACGAATAAATCCGAACTAATTCGGATTTATTCGGTAGATTCGGTACTACCGGAATTCGGAAATTCGAATCGATCCGAATCTCCGAATTTAACAAATTCGTCCGAATTTCGATTCGGAACGAATTGAAACTCACATGTCTAATGTTTTATCAAATCATTGTCTAACACTTTGTCTAGATCAAAGTTAAAGCAATTTATATTGACATATTCTCAAATAAAATTCTCAGTCCAATAATTAATTTCTCTTCATCAGCTGTTCCATTATCCATAAAGTTAAATGTTAATCTTCACCACATCAAAAGCCAAATTACATTACCATTTCCCCATTTCTGATATGCACAAACAGCTAGTATTGGCATCTTACTTATCTGAAGACCCTTAAGTCAACAAGCTTGAAGCTAAAAAGAATCAATTGAAAAATATACACTCATCTGATTTCATTTACATTAACCTGTTCTTAGAACAAGGAAATATTCCACCATATACATGTGCTGCACATATCATTGTTGCCCAAAAGCTTTTAAAAAACTTATTTAAATCCAAGAACACAGTGCAAACAATCTCATAAACTTCAAGTCCTCTACGCTATTCTACTGCACCCTTTGCAATGGACCCTTCTATTCCTCTCATTCACTCTCTCATTCCAAACTAACCATGACACTGCATTTATCTTCTTGCTCTTACCTCCCTCTCCTCTTTTTGACCATTACTGCTAACTTTCTTTATTAAATGCCTTCTTTTTTAAGACCCCTGATTATTTGTAAATCTACTAACAACACTTTAGGACTGCAGTCTTATTCAAACACAGTAAAACCACAAAGGAGTACTCTATTTAATTCAATAGAAAAAGCAAACAAAGATAAAATGATTGACGTTGATACAGTATAAAATGAAGCAACATAAATCTTGCAGAAATATGCTTGAAATCATTACTTAAAACCACCATGTAATCCAATTTCAAAGTTTGTAACAACGTTCCTCATATGAGTAGGTGGGATACTTAGCTTTCAATATAGTCCCAAAATAATCAAACGGGTCGTTCAATCCAAAAATTAAACCGTTCTAAGCTTTGTTCCCCTTCACACCATCCTCATGTGTGGCCACCGAAATCTCTGTCACTGCTCCTGTCACAGGAGATTGTTGCGTGCTCCACTTACTCGGCAAATCTGTAACATAGGAAAACACAGGGCGCCCCAAAGATTCATGGTAAAACCATACTTTATTAGAAATGACACTCATCCAGATAAACTTACTCAATGGTAAAAAACAAAACACAGTAAAACATCATCCAGGCTCACATCGAATTCGCTTGAAGGTCTTGTCTCCTCAGTAACTCTGTCCCTCTCACGTACCAGCCGTGAAACCGTGACTAGGATACAAACTACCTCCGAGAGTTAATTGCACTAAATATGTAAAGATTCGCACCAAAAGTATATACTCGTATAAAAAGTGTGATTTTACCTTGAATCTTGGGGCACCCTGTGTATTCCTATGTTACTATTTAATTCAATGTCCATGTTTAAAACGGTACTTAGGATAAACGAGTAGACCTCTAAAAGACTGTATCTGTGAACATCTAATTAATATAAAAAATTGTTTTAAAGGTCATTTACTTTCAAAACATTTGAAAGAAAAACATTATCAAAGCGCAGTAGGTTTAAGATATCGGGGTATAAAATGTATTCCAAAAGATTGGAGAGGGGGTAATTATGAACAAAAATTGCTATATAATGAGGCCGAAATGATTTATAATTTTAAAACTTTGCATACACAAGGCCTCAATGCAGAGTTATGGGGGGCTTTTTTATATTATTAGCGGGATTAGATTAGGTGTAATTAGTTTAAAAAAATTGTAATTATTTTATTATTTTCTGTAATTTAGTGTTTGTTTTTTTCGTAATTTAGATAATTGTATTTAATTGTATTTAATTGTAGTTAGTTTAGGGAATTAATTTAATTATAGTGTAGTGTTAGGTGTAATTGTAACTTAGGTTTATTTTTATTTTACAGGTAAATTTGTCTTTTTTAGCTAAGTAGCTATTAAATAGTTAATAACTATTTAATAACTATTGTACCTAGTTAAAATAAATACAAAGTTGCCTGAAAAATAAAAATAAACCCTAAGCTAGATACAATGTAACTATTAGTTATATTGTAGCTATCTTAGGTTTATTTTATAGGTAAGTATTAGTTTAAATAGGAATAATTTAGGTAATTAAAGTTATTTTATTTAGATTATTTTAAATTATATTTAAGTTAGGGGGGGTGTTAGGGTTAGGGTTAGACTTAGGTTTAGGGGTTAATATATTTATTATAGTGGCGGCAACGTTGGCGCAAGCAGATTAGGGGTCAATAAGTGTAGTTAGGTGGCGGCGATGTTAGGGAAGGCAGATTAGGGTTTAATAATATTTAACTAATGTTTGCGATGTGGGAGTACGGCGGTTTAGGGGTTAATAACTTTATTTTAGTGGCGGCGACATTGTGGGCGGCAGATTAGGGGTTAAGAAGTGTAGGTAGGTTGCGGCGATGGGGGGGGCAGATTAGGGGTTAATAAATATAATGTAGGTGTCGGCGATGTTGGGGGCAGCAGATTAGGGGTTAATAAGTATAATGTAGGTGGCGGCGGTGTCCTGAGTGGCAGATTAGGGGTTAATAAGTGTAAGATTAGGGGTGTTTAGACTCGGGGTTCATGTTAGGTTGTTAGGTGTAGACATAAATTTTCTTTCCCCATAGGAATCAATGGGGCTGCGTTAAGAGCTGAACGCTGCTTTTTTGCAGGTGTTAGGGTTTTTTTCAGCCGGCTCTGCCCCATTGTTTCCTAGGGGGAAATTGTGCACTAGCACGTTTAGCCAGCTCACCGCTACCGTAAGCAGCACTGGTATTGAGGTGAGATGTGGAGCAAATTTTTGCTCTTCTCTCATTTTTCTGCTTCTAACGCCGGGGTTTAAAAAAACCTGTAATACCAGCGTTGTCT
The DNA here is from genome assembly GCF_027579735.1 of Bombina bombina. Lineage (NCBI taxonomy): Eukaryota > Metazoa > Chordata > Amphibia > Anura > Bombinatoridae > Bombina > Bombina bombina. The sequence goes on from NC_069508.1 coordinate 68,079,047, forward strand.
GTAGGTGAGCTGAAACTGCTCCTTAGCCCCGCAAGCCTTACCGACAAAAACTCGTAATCTAGCCGAAAGTGTTTAAAGTATATGCCAATATTAAGATTTTGGGGTAGATTTAAGAAGCAGCTGATGCTGCAATCTACCCCCAAAGTTTCAGGTTCACCTGAAACTTAAGTTAAGAAGCAGCAGTCATAAGACCGCTGCTCCTTAATTTGTCTACCACCTCTGAGGTTGCAGACAGCAATCATCCCGATCAGATACGATCAGGATGATTGACACCCCCTGCTAGTGGTTGATTGGCCGCAAATGTACAGGGGGCAGCATTGCACAAGCATTTTACCAGAAATGCTTTTGCAATGATAAATGCTGACAGCGTATGCTACAGCGGATCATGTCCTCCCGACATTTGATAAATCTACCCCATAGTGTCTTAAGCTTTTTTTAGCGCTTTTCTTTTAATCATTTTATTTACTAGTATTTTTGATGTTTTATACAGGAGACAGTTTTTAAAGAGAAGTCTTACATATTTACTGATTTTAAAACTACATTTGTTTTTAAACTTGAGTAAAACCACAACTGCCTAAAACCCCACTTTATTCTGCCCAGACCTGGTGGCTTTGTAACAAGATACTAAACATTAGACATAGCTGCACCTACCAGACTAAATAACAAATCACAGACAGCCATGACCTGCTTAACAGACCTGCAAAAATGCTCTCACACCCATGAGCATCCATGAAGAAAATCACACTCTTTTTATAACTTTCTAAAGTATATAGGTCATGCACACACCTCAGCCCTCAACCTCTTAAAACATATTATTCCTTCTTTTATATACTCTTCTTTAGACTGCCCTTCTGCAATTACAGCGACTACCAGCATCACTATAAAGTTTGCTGACCACATCACAAATAAAATTGATGGTATTAGAAATGTCAACCTATGTTATATCACAGTCACAGTACATAAACATCCACCTTTCTTCACTCATAACGATAAGAATAAGCTCTCTATCTCTAGTACAATGATTCATATGACACAATACCAGAGTATTCCAGTAAGCAATGATAAATTTTAATAGAACTAACTGCATATTAAAGTTCTAGCTGTTGAGTCTCTTTTCTGTCACACAAAATATTGAGCAATACATGAATTATAAAACTGTCTCATATAATAAAATATTATTTTTTAAATCAGTTAATTAGCTTGTTGAATTTTAAAAACATACAGTTAGAGGGTGGGGCTAAGCCATGCTGGAAGATGGCTGCCTAGAGAATTAGCTACCAAGCCCTAAACCCCTCATGCACATAAAAAATATCCTAATAACTTTCAGAGATACGTCTGCAGCATAGTAAAAAAGTGCTGGCAACCAATGAAAAGCACCCAGCACCTTTAAACTATACAAGAGTGGAATCCGGACAGCATTCAGCCTAGCGCGGTGCTTCCACCTGCAGCACACACATCCCCATCCCGCCGTGTGTTAACCCCCATCACTGAGAAGCAACCACCCGCACACCAAGAGCAACCGATCCATATTCCCGCTTCCCAACACTCCCTAAATGAGTAGAGAGGATGCCGGTGGCTGACAGGGGCATGGCGAAGGCCGCAAAATAGCCGGACGGCCTCGGCACATACGCCGCACCAGAAGCTGAAGCATCCATACTTGCAGGGCACCCAGGTAGCGTACAGTTAAGGTACACTCCACATCAGACCACAGAAGGCAGCAGGGGAAGCCAGGCAATAGCGGCAGCTCATGGGAGATCCCCACTGTATGCACCGCCACGTGGAGACAGCAGTGCTATAAACTGCAGAACGGAATACCTCAGCAGCTTCTCTCCCACAGTCTCCTCAAACTACCCCAGATACCATGGAAAGGTAAAAGTGACAACTTTTAATCTTGCATTTGTGGGGAGATACAGCTGGCCCAATGCACATTAGCTGAAAACAGGCCTTTATCAGATCACTTACCACACAGATGTACAGTATAATTATAGGCAACAATCCGGCCATTGAGCTTTAATATAGCTCTTGTCCAGAGATAAATCCAACCCAGGTATTGCCTCCCTTTGACAATCTCACTACCCCAGCAAAAAAGTCACCTATACACGCAGATTGGGCCACTTTTAATCTAAATAAGCTGAGCCACGACATCTGTACTTAATACCACAGACCACAACAGTGAAGTGATCAGAGACCACTGTGAAAAAGAGAAACATAAGGTGGATGACCAATACCCTACGCATAAATTACTCCAAATCTGACCATCATTAAAGATATATCAGCTGGCCAAGCCAACCTAAATTTTTTCAGCCTATCAACCAAAAACAGCCATCTACTGTTTATGCTGTGCAAGGAACAAAGTAAACCAATATGATTAATCAATATTTCATTCAAATTGAGACCACCCCACAACAAATAGAGGGCCAGTAACGCAACTCAAATACATCATACTCAAAAACATCATTCAACAACTACAGCAACTGCTGACACCATAACTAAAGAAGATTTAAAATTGTTGTCCTCCAAAGAAGACATGAAAGAAATGATGTCAGAAATGTGATCACTTTTTGGGGAACTTAAAAAAGATATTGGTAAATTGGACCGCAGGGTTACTACTCTCGAAAACAGTAATGAAACTACTAACCAGGATCTACATTAGGTCTCACAACATTTATACATGCATGATGAGACTATACTTTTTTATTGGACAAAGTAGAAGATCTGGACAATAGGGGCCGTAGGAACAACCTACGCATTAGGGGGGTACCTGAGTCCATCCTACCTATGGCAATACCTCGCTATTTACAGGACTTATTCAGGACAGTGAATGGCACGCCAAGTTCACCAGATATTAACATAGAAAGGGCACACAGGCCACTTTGTGCAAAAACTCCCAATAAAGCTCCACCACGGGACATAGTGGTTAAGCTCTTACAATACAAAGACATATAGAAAATCTTGAAGAATTAACTTATAAAACACCAAGTTATGCTTGCAGGAATTCATATCCAAATATTTGCTGATCTCAGTTCTACAAATCTCCAGAAAAGGAGGGAATTGCAGTATATAACAACCTCCCTCCGTGAACTAAAGATAGCATACCGCTGGGGATTCCCAGTAAACATCATAGCACACAGGGGAGACAAGATAGCTATCTTCAACACTACAGATGACCTGCAAGCCTTTTGTGACACCCTACAGATTAAAATAGATCCTCCTAAGAGCGTATCCACCAACCTCCAAACCGCCTTACAAAACCAGTACAATTACACAAAATTTGCTATGTTATATCACTATGTTGTAAAATAGTCTAGTGGTTTTAGCTTACGTTAAAAATTTACTTTATCTTCATACATTGCCAGTTTTAATGCAGAATGCATATCTTAAATCTCTCACAATCTGTTAAAAGTTGGGATGTTTTAATAACACAACATTTATGTAATATCATTATCATTGTCTGGGGGTAAGGGATAATACCCTTATTAATACTCAACATATACTTGTGCTTGATTAACTGTTACTTGTTTGACATTGTATTATTTTTGTCGTGTAACCTCTTGGTTCTACCCTCAATACCTGATTATTCACTGATCACCCCTAATATTATATATAGACATCCCCTTCATTGAGACCACATTCCCCCCCCCCACATTCTCCCCCTAGCCCCCACCCCCAATATCAATAATCAATCCTGCATAGTACATACCCAATTACATCATAATAATTTCTTGTATTAATTCTATTTCTACATCAGATCAGGAAGATTATCGAAAAAACAGAATATACATCTACAGAAATAGAATTAATACAATAAATTATTATGATTCTGGTACAGATAATTCTGATTTTGACTCAGATGGTGAGAATAAAAATAGTAACGAAAATAAATCACAAAAGCACCCTTTTGGGGTAGGACCAGGCGAGGGGGGAGGAGGAGGAATGGGAGGACAATCCCTAGAGAGGAGAGACACGATAGAGAGGGTGAACAGGAGACAACAGGGTCATTATATGCAGACCAGGAATTGCACCAGATACAACTAGAGAATGAAGAGCGGTCACTTTTAGGTAAACCTCCGATTCCCCAAAAAATGAACATTGTCAACCTCTCATCTTTTCCTCTAAATCTGGAACACATCAAAGTTTTAGAGAAAGGATTACGTTTCTGCCCCTCAAACAGCCTTGATCTATTTGAAGTCACTAAAGATTTGCACCTTTTTGCAAGAAAACTAGCTTTGAAAAAAATTATGACACCAAAACTAAAATTAATCTAAGCTGTCGAGGGGATACGGAAGCTCTAGACTGTGTAGAGAATTTGTTGTAAGAACAATCTGATAAAGTTTCAGATATTTTACCAAAAACAGATTTAAAGAAAAAATCTATATACATGCCCTCTTTTTCCTCCATTTCCAACAGTTCTGTCTTTGTGCAAAATGTATCACACAAATTGGCACAGATACAAACTACAAGAATAGTTAATGATAATCTAACCAAAAAGGAACGCCAGACCCTCAATTAATTTATGAGTCACAAAGAACTGGTCATTAAACCGGCCAATAAGGGGGGCAATGTGGTAATAATTATTCAAGATTACTATATTAAAGAAGCAATGCGACAGCTGCTAGATACTAATCAATACACAAGGTCATCCAGTGAAGAGTTTAACAAATCTCATAATGAATTACTATTCATGCTTAACGATGCACGTAGGAATAATTTGATTAATGGACAATAATTTGGCTACCTTTACAATCACAAACCAAAAATACCTGTCTTTTACTGGATCCCGAAACTGCATAAATCGGTTAAAACCCCCCAGAGCGACCTATCATTTCGGGGATAGGAGGTCCCAAGGAAGGAATCAGCAAATATGTTGATAAGTTGTTGCAACCATTTGTAAATGAATTAAGAACGTTTGTTCAGGACTCAACAGATGTCATTAAAAAACTTGATGGGATCAACGTCACAGAGAAAACTATTTTAGTCTCTCTGGATGTCAAATCCCTCTATTCCTCTATCCCTCATTCTGTAGGATTAACAACAAGTAAAACATTTTTGAACACAAGAGGTTTAGGTTATAGAAAGCATACAGACTTTGTAATTCAATTACTAAAATTCATACTTGAAAATAATATTTTCATGTTTGATGGGAAATTCTACAAACAGCAGCAAGGCACAGCCATGGGGGCTACATTAGCCCCAACCTACGCCTGTCTACATTTAGGAGCATGGAAAAACCAAATAGTTTTTGGTGAATATGCTGACTGAGTCAAGTCGCATTTAGCCCTCTGGATAAGATATGTTGATGACATCTTGATCCTGTGTGAGGGTACAGAGGACAAACTTTTTCAGTTTGTCTCTTTACTTAACTCTAATAATTTTAACTTTCTTTTGACGTGTAATTATGATTACTATAGAATCAGCTTTTAGGACCTACTGATCAGTAAGAGAGATGGTAAAATTCAGACTGAAGTATTCCGCAAACCAACTGCTACTAATAACCTACTCCTGGGATCGAGCCACCATCCAAAAAAATCTGAAGGGCATTTTTTGCGTTTACGCAGAATTTGTTCAGAGGACTCTGTTTTTAAAAAACAGGCAAAAGAAATGGCGGCTCGTTTCCATGAGAGAGGCTACTTTAAAAGAAGTGTTAAAAGAGCTTTGTTAAGAGCGACTCAACAACAAAGAAAAGATCTATATAAAACAAAAGGAAAGGAAATGAATTAAACAAAAATAAGATTTATCACCAAATACAACAGGTTAAAACAGTTCTAAAAACTGGCACTTATTATCTATTTGCCATACCCTCTATGAATATGTGGGGGAGCACCCACTTATGACAGCAAGGAGATCCAATAATCTTAAAAATCTTCTTGTAAAAAGTGAATTTGCAAAAGTTCCTACATGTAATTAGTTAGAACGAAATGCTTAAAAAATAACTGGTTGCTCTCCATGCAGTCACTGTGTCTGCTGTCAATTTGTGCAGAGAGTTAAAACATTTAGCACCAACACTGGAATTACATATAAGATCAAGTCTTTTATTACCTGTTCAACTACAGGAGTAATTTACCTACTATACTGTTCTTGTAAATATTTTTATGTAGGAAAGACCTTCAGAGAATTTAGATCATGTATCACTGAACACAGGGATGACATAAAAGACTTTAACATTGATAGCCCAGTGGCTAGACACTTTGCTCAATTCCATGAATCAAAACTTGATGACCTCCATTTCATTGGTATAGAGTCAGTTAAATTAAGCAAACGAGGAGGTGACATCAATAAAATTCTATTGCAGAAAGTAACAAGATGGATGTACAAATTAGAAACGCTATCTCCAAAAGTACTAAATTAAAAGTTGGAATTTGCATCTTTTCTAGGTTAAATATTAACGCATTAATATGCAATCTCCCCTTTTCCTTGTACATATGTTTTACCAATTTAGGGAATCGAATTTGCCCAATCACACTATACATGAATTGAGAATCTCAAATCAATGCATAAAGGCATTAATTATGATGAATAAATCAAATAAAATAAGAGAATCTTAGATAATGAAGGATTAAACATTAGGTAGGCTATAATGAAATGAGCTTGTTTTTATAACCTTGGTTTTTTGTTATTTTGTAGAGATATGTCGTAGCATAAGTAGTTAATGTCATTTAGAAAACACGATAAAGCCTAATAATATACAATGTTATGTTTTTTAAAACATCGTTATTATGTGTATATTGTTGATGACTAGCACACACGTAAAACCTGTTAACCAATAAAGATTAACCTTGATGATAATGAGCATCCAATAAAAAGGCACGTTTTTCTGGATGACATCAGCACCCAGAAGAAGCTCCATGCTGCTACAGACAAAGGAGTGAAACGAGCGAGACGACTCTTCAGTGCTTTGCAGCGTCCACTTACATGGGATCCCCCCATGTACAGGATCAACCCTGAAGGCAGCACACGAAACATGGCAGTAACGCTAAGAGGCGTAAGGGAGACAGGTACATGATAATTGATCAATAGTGTTGGGGGACGCTTCAGCAACGGTCAAACCTGTTGATATGTAATATTTGGACTCCTCTTTTCTATGCCAGTGTGTTTTACATTAGTCTTGACTGTGTGGTTGATGCCTGTTTACCCTGGCTTAGCTGCACCTTGGTATCCATTACGCTCACATGATCTTCATATTTGTACTGCCATTTGGATTTTGGACTAATAACTCTGAAGATAAGTTTGAAGACAGTTACATGAACATCTGTAACTAGTGGATTTACAATACCATATGTTCTAGGTGCACCTAATTTTGCTATAGCCGGTTTATTAAATTTGGTACTAAGGGATCCCTAGTATATGCAGTTTTACATTTGTATAATAAAGTGTGTTTTGTATTTTGGCATATTTGGTCTCTGTTTAATATTTGTGCAATTGTGCTTTTTCCCTAGACTTTTAGGAACCTCTTATTTCAGGTACCTACCTACTTTCTTTTTGTCTGTTTTATATATATATATATATATATATATATATATATATATATATATATATATATATATATATATATATATATATATATATATATATATATATATATATATATATATATATATATATATATATATATATATATAAATATACATATAATCTTTCTAGGATGCACCTGCTTTATACATGAAGGTATCATATTTAGGAATGAGCTGACCCTCTTTTTAATTAATCTCTACACTCTCACTTACTTAAAAAGATACAAATTAAAACATTGCATTTAAAACAATGTTACTACGAACAAAGGTATAAACCGGGATCCTTCCTAGCTAGGTCTTTAAAGTGCAAACAGCTCAAAACACGTCTATGATCTTACAGACCAACAGGGAAACAAATCCAAAGACAGGATAGCAATAGCGAATATATTCAAAAACTACTATTCCTCCTTATACAATATTACACCTGAACCTCCCTCCCAAGCTAGTTGCCAGGAGCACAACTTCCAAGAGTGACACATAGAAGATTACATTGCAGACATTATTTTACCTACACATACTGCAGAGAATCTGGAGTACCTTGAATCACCAATCTCTACTGATGAAATTGCCACAGCAATCAAAAACATGCCAAATGGAAAATGTCCGGGCCTGATGGCTTTAGCATAAAATACTATAAAACCTTCAGGACACAACTCATACCCCATCTATCTCTACTGTTCAACACTCGGTTAGATAGAGGGGAGTCCCCCCCCAGCATGTTGGAAGCCCACATATCTGTTCTGGCAAAGCCAGGCAAAAACCTGGACCGCCCTGAAAACTTTCAACCAATCTCCCTGTTAAACACAGACATTAAAATCTTTGCTAAGGTCTTAGGAAACAGGATAAACAGATCTACCATCTCTCATACACTTAGACCAAGTGGGATTTATCCCAGGCAGGGAAGCGAGGGATAACACCCTCAAGGTTCTACAACTCATGACACATGCACATATTACCCAGACACCTTCTGCTCTCATCTCTACAGATGCTCAAAAAGCCTTTTATAAGAGTGAGCTGGCTATTCCTATGCACCACATAAACCACATGAAGTTTAGAGACAAATTAATCAACCTCATCTTTGCCCTATACAGCACAAACTCAGCAAAGATTAAAGTAAACGGCTTACTCTCAGATAAATTTCACATAACAAACGGCACATGACAAGGATGCCCCTTGTCTCCCATCTTGTTTGCTTTAACTATAGAAACCCTATCCCACAAAATTAGAAATGACAAATTAATTACTGGAATTAAGCTAGGGGAAACTGAGTACAAATTGGCTATGTACGCAGACGATGTACTGCTGACACTCACAAACATTCCCACCTCACTCCCCAGAACCCTGAAAGTATTTGCAGACTATGGCAAGGTATCAAACTTCCAGCTTAGTCTGAGGAAATCAGAGATACTGAACATATCAATGCACCCAGACGATTTTGCACAAGCAGTAGCGGGTTGCCCCATTACACATTCAAAGTAAAAAAATGAAATACATGGGAATCTACCTCTCCCCCGACCCAAATATACTATTTGAGTCTAATTACAACACCTTAGCACAATCCATAATAGGCGACATGTCGAATTGGAAAAATAAATCTATATCCTGGTTGGGCAGAATAATTATCCTCCCCAGAATTTTGTATGTCTTTCAGACATTACCGATCTCACTTCCTCATAACTACATTCACAAGCTACAGAGCCATTTGGACAAATACATATGGAAGGGCTTGAGACCACAAATACATAAAAAAAACTATACCTAACAATGGAACAAGGGGGGCTGGAAGTTCCTGACATTTCTAAATAGAGACAAGCTATTTTCATACATCAGCTTATAGACTGGGGTATCAACAATGATAATAAACAATGGATACAGCTAGATAGAGAAATTCTACATAGGGACAACTTAGGCACTATGAATTGGTTATGAATTAATCAAAGACCAATCCAAACCTCCCAATATCCCACACTGAATGAATTTTTCGCAGTGTGGGACTCAATCACTAATGTCCCCAGTAGCATTTCAACCAAGGTGTCACCTTTAACTACATCCAGACACAACCCAGCGATACCCATATCTAACACAATAGGGTACCCTAATAAACCGACCCACATCGGAACATAAATGTTTCAATACCTCTTGCACCACAATAAATTTAAATCATACGAAGAAATCTCAGATACAAACCTAGGGCTCCTACCAAATTGGTTCATATATGCTCAAATAAAACACTTTTTCGAAACACACACAAACAAACACCAACTTACCAGGCAATTATCTGCTTTTGAAAGACTCTGCTTGCTGCAACACCCACCAGCACACTCCATCTTCCTAATTTACAAAATTCTACTAATGCCAGACGCAAGTCTTCAACCAAACTACACCAGTGCATGGCATAGGGAGCTTGGTTCAGACATCTCCCACCAATAATGGAAACACATTTTCAAAACAACAAAGAATTCCTCCATATCCTCCAGAATCATAGAAACAAATCTCAAATTCTTAACACACTGGTACCTGACCTCCCCCATAGGCTTCAAAAGATTTTACCCCAAAACCACAGGAGGGGCTGCGGGGAAAGAGGCACTATATTACACATCTGGTGGAGCTGTCCGGGAATACACAAGCTATTGGAAGATGCATCGGCTAGAATGAGTACAATATTAGGGTCTCCAATACCTAATAGGCCCGAAACACTACTATTTAAGGGCCTCCCCAAACTTAAAGATAAAGCAAAACATGTGCTAATGGTTCTTATGCTAAACAGCGTAAAGTCCTAATCTCCAGATGCTGGAAGTCCCTCACACTCCCCACTATAGGGGAATGTCCCGCACAGGTACACTTGCTCCAACAGATGGAGAGATACCATTATATCCGATCTGACAAAATTGAAACCCATGAGATGATGCTGGAATTGTTGAAACAAGAGACCTAGAGAACCTGAATTAATACCCCTAACCGACACTAAAGACACTAAACTCCACAATAATACACTTCCTCTTCTCCCTCCCTTACAATTTCCCTCGACAACCCCAATCCCCCTCTCTCCCCGCCCCACCAATTAAAAACACACACTCAGGTCGACCGAATGTAGAGTGAAAACTTTATTTATTTATTAATAAATGGTTGCAAGATTTAGTTTACAATGTTTAGCACAAGCCAATCCCACTTTCATCTTACTCTCCACACAAGGATGTGGTGCAAATGTCCAGACGGTCCTTCGTGGCATTAGATAACCTTTTTTATCTGAACTCTGAGAACTACCTAAAGTCTTATTTTGAAGTAAGGAAGAGATACAGGAACTTTCAACATCAATGGACATATCTACGAGTAAACATGTGCGACTTAATATTATGATTACATATTCTGTACAACCTTGTTTACTTTTTAATGTACTGTTACATTTTGTTCAATAAACAGAAAAAAAACCCAACACATCCAGTTAAGTAAATGTATTATTATTAGTTTTTAAGGCTTTTAAGTATGGATAGAAGGCAACATTCAACACCTGTAATGGTCAGGAATCTAATGATAACTTTAATTTATTAATGTGGTACTCTGGGACATGCTCTGTTCCTTCATGAAGGTCTACTCAGGGTCCTTAGCAACAGGGATGTCTACCTGAGGGATACTTTAATGCTGCACAGCATTTGCTTACCTCCATGTGTTCTCCGAAATCCAAACAGCTCACACATAATGCTCAGCCTCTTGCGAGCAGTAGGCCATTAACTCACCTTCGTTGTGTTACATTTTCCTGCTTCATCCTCATGTGCAACTTGTTCTTTTAAGGGACAGCGGCACCCACCTGCAATATGTGATGTAACAGACTGCTGCCATTTAATTATGGCATATACCCAAGGCCAGAATATAACTTCCATGCAGGGCTGCATATTTAATTAATCAACATTGTCCATCATAAACATAAAAGAGTAACAGGTAAAATGGTAAAAAAAAAAAAAACAGGAAATGCATGTTTGTGCACAACTAATATCTAGGTATCTACTGCTCACTGGCTGATAAGAATAACTTCCAGAGAAAAGTAATGGTTTTCAGAAAACAAAGCACTGCAATACATTTTAAAATAATATCTTTCCAATGACAGAATATTTCATATTTGCATATGTTAGTGGTGACATTGTCAGGCACAAATGGGTTGAAAAGCTAGAGAGCATCTAATTAACCTGTACCTAGGAACATCAGTTATGCGAATCATCTCTTGCAATTAATGGCAAGATTACAAGTGGCATGCTAATGATAGCGAGATAACCAATATTGCTTGACCACACTACGATTAGCACGCAACTTTAAAATTACAAGTCCATGGTAAAGGGCATTAACCAGAGAAGGGTTAGCGCATCTGAATTCACTCAAGTGCAGCCTATACTTTTATCTTGTAATACCAGCGCATATTAGCGCGGTCGTAATATCTATTTAAAGTTATAGTTTGCGCTCGAGCGAAAGCCAAAACGGCTCCAGAATATTTAGCATGAGTTGAGACCTGAAGTAAACTGTAAGGGTTAAAAACAATGCACAAAACATATAAAAAACACATTCAAATAAAATATTACACACACATATATACACTTTTTTTTTGTAAAAATGTATCATATTACTATTAAAACGTTTTTAAATGGGTTAAAAGGGATATAGTATATCGCAAAGTGTTTGACTGGGTATAGCTCTAATGTATATACAGTGTGTATATATATATATATATATATATATATATATATATATATATATATATATAATGTCTAAATAGGTGTCAAAATATACACATATATACACTTGTATACACTTTTGAGCCTATCCCAGTCAAATACCTTGAAATATGCAATATTTGTATTTATGTTTAATGTGTTTTAAATACAAATACTTGACATCCTGTAGTTGCAGATCAGACGTGCACAACGGTCAGGAGTAATTCTTGACCATTCCTCTTTACAGAACTGTTTCAGTTCAGCAATATTCTTGGGCTGTATGGTGTGAATCGCTTTCTTGAGGTCATGCCACAGCATCTCAATCGGGTTGAGGTCAGGACTCTGACTGGGCCACTTCAGAAGGCGTATTTTCTTCTGTTTAAGCCATTCTGTTGTTGATTTACTTCTATGCGTTGGGTCATTGTCCTGTTGCAGCACCCATCTTCAGTTGAGCTTCAGCTGGTAGACAGATGGCCTTAAGTTCTCCTGCAAAATATCTTGATAAACTTGGGAATTAATTTTTCCTTTGATGATAGCAATCCGTCCAGGCCCTGATGCAGCAAAGCAGCCCCAAACCATGATGCCCCCACCACCATCCTTCACAGTTGGGATGAGGTTTTGATGTTGGTGTGCTGTGCCTCTTTTTCGCCACACATAGTGTTGTGTGTTTCTTCCAAACAACTTAACTTTGGTTTCATCTGTCCACAGAATATTTTGCCAGTACTGCTGTGGAACATCCAGGTGCTCTTGTGCAAACTGTAAACGTGCAGCAATGTTTTGTTTGGACAGCAGTGGCTTCCTCTGTGGTATCCTCCCATGAAATCCATTCTTGTTTAGTGTTTTACGTATTGTAGATTAGCTAACAGGGATGTTAGCATTTACCAGTGACTTTTGTAAGTCTTTAGCTGACACTCTAGGATTCTTCTTCACCTCATTGAGCAGTCTGCGCTGTGCTCTTGCAGTCATCTTTACAGGACGGCCACTTCTAGGGAGAGTAGCAGCAGTGCTGAACTTTCTCCATTTATAGACAATTTGTCTTACCGTGGACTGATGAACAGCAAGGCTTTTGGAGATACTTTTATAACCCTTTCCAGCTTTATGCAAGTCAACAATTCTTAATCGTAGGTCTTCTGAGAGCTCTTTTGTGCAAGGCATCATTCACATCAGGCAATGCTTCTTGTGAAAAGCAAACCCAGAACTGTGTGTGTTTTTTATAGGGCAGGGCAGCTGTAACCAACACCTCCAATCTCATCTCATTGATTGGACTCCAGTTGGCTGACATCTCACTCCAATTAGCTCTTGGAGATGTCATTAGTCTAGGGGTTCACATACTTTTTCCACCTGCACTGTGAATGTTTACATGGTGTGTTCAATAAAAACATGGCAACATTTCATTCTTTGTGTGTTATTAGTTTAAGCAGACTGTGATTGTCGTGACTTAGATGATGATCAGATCACATTTTATGATCAATTTGTGCAGAAATCCATCTAATTCCAAAGGGTTCACATACTTTTTCTTGCAACTGTATACACCTGTATACAGTATATTCATTTAGATATATAAGTATAGAGATATATATAAGCTTGATCTTGTACCCATATGTGGGACCACCATTGGAATATTGTTTGAAATATAACTATTTCAAGTTTGAGAATAACTTTTACCTCCAGGTATCAGGCACAGCGATGGGGTCCAATGTGGCCCCATCGTATGCCAACCTATATATTGCACAATTTGAGACCCGGGGCACCAATCTATTCCAAGACCAAAGAATTGGATTGTTCCGCAGATACATTGATGATCTGTTCTTGATCTGGAGGGGTGAAAAGAAGGGTCTGGACCAATGGTTTGATGAATTGAATACAGTTAACAACAATTTAAAATTCAAGATCAAATCTAACATACAGACGGTGGACTTTCCAGACCTACATATCTACAAGTCAGGTGGGAGATTACAGATCAACTTATTCCAAAAAGAGACGGATAGGAACTCCATTTTGCAAGGTACAAGCTGCCATCTTCCATATATCAAAAAGGCTTTACCCAAATCACAATTTAAAGGGGTGGCCTGAAATAACAGTGATGAAGCCACAAAGAGGGTACAACTAGAGGAGATGAGGAATAAATTTGTGAAGCGTAGATAAAACAACAGCCAAATGGGAGAATCCTATATGGAAGCATTGATAATGACCCAAGACTAAGCACTGAAGAAAAAAGGAGTTAATGGATACAAACAAAGAAAGATTGGTCTTCACAATGACCTTCACTCCTGAAAAAGTGGACTTACCAAGAGCTTTATGTGACCATTGGAAAATTGTCTCCACTGGCACTGCCTTACCTTGTGAAAAGATGGACTTACCTATGGTTGGGTATAGAAGGGCATCCTCCTTACGGGATTTATTGATGTGTCCAGATAACAAACCTAGTTATATTACTAGGACATGGTTAAACACCCCAAAGAATGGGTGCTTCCAGTGTAGGGGATGCACCACGTGCAGTGGGATGACCCAGAGTAATTTTTTTTCACACCCTTGGTCAAACAGGAGGTTTGAAATTAGACACAGGGTAACTTGTACAACTAAGTATGTGGTATACATGCTCCACTGCCGGTGTGGGAAATTTTACGTGGAACCAGGACAACGCAAGAACTAGGATGGCCAACCATAGGTCAGCCATTAGAGCAGCCATTAATAGTGGCAAGTCCAACCAGCCTGTTTCCAGGCACTTTGTACAGGGACGCCTTGCCGTGACTGACCTAAGGTTTATCATTATTGACCATGTCCCTCCTCTATCGAGGGGAGGCGATAGGGGTAGACTACTGCTGCAGAGATACTGCTGCAGTGGATGTTTAGGCTTGATACACTGGTACCTGAAGGGCTTAATGTACACCTAGACATGCAATCCCAATCCCGGTGTAAAAATTAGGTTCTGGTATAGGGCCCTTTACAGACCATTAGTGGTATGTGAATTCCACTGTCCAGTGTCTCATTAACATTCTGTGAGCCTCTATGAAGGCTAACAGGGTCCGCTAGGTAGAAATGACAATTAACTGTTGAGTGTATCATCTGACTTTAAGATTTATAACAATACCATATTCATTTATGTCCTGGACTATGACAGTGAATGCTGACAAGAAGCAACATGCTAGATCATAATACGATATGGTATTCCTCCTCAATAGATGAATATGCAGTTTTTCTGACAGCATTCACACTGTCAGTTTGCCGTGCTTTTTAACTTTGTTTTTTATATTTTTGACCTGCCAGGGCTGCCGTACGGACTCCCGTGCTTGCCGTACGGACTCCCGTGCTTGCGCAATCTGGAGGACAATTGGTGCAGGTAACACATAAAAGTTTGTTTGTTTGTTAATTAGGTAAGTCTGAGGATGGGGGTAACCCCGAAAACGTTCACTACAATAAATTGAGTACTTATGGAAAACGAAGAGTGCCTTTTTCTTTGAGAATTGTGTATATATATATATATATATATATATATATATATACAGTATATATATATATATATATATATATATATATATATATATATATATATACACAGTATATACCTGTATACAGTATATTCATTTTGATATATAGGTATAGAGATATATTTTATATTTTTTAAAATAATTATATATATATATATATATATATATATATATATATACTTTATTTATTTTTTAAATAAAAAAAAAAAAAAATTCTATATGAAGAACAAACATTTTTCAAGTATTTCTATTAAAAACACATTAAAACTCATTAAAAAATGAATAAAAATGATACTGCATATTTCAAGGCATTTGACTTCTGAACTTTTACCGTTAAGTTCAGAAGTAAGTGAGCATTGGTCTTTGACTCGTTCGCTAACTTTTTCCTTTCAACTTGTAATATGCACGCTAACCCGGCAGCGATAGCTTTTTACTTTGAGTGCAGTTAGTGCATGAGCAAAAAAAGTAATTTAGCGTGCCACTTGTAATCTGGACCTAAAGCAATTAACATACTAGTTTCCAACTTTATCATATCTTTATACTAGATTTTATTTTAACGAAAAATGGTATATCAATTATTCTATGGAATGTTTGCTTCACACACGCAAATGCACACACATGTACAAACACACACACATGTGTGCATGTTTACACTGCGGACATTGCGGATCATGTCCGACAGACATCGCTGAATGCGGAGAGCAATACACTCTCCACATTCAGCATTGCACCAGCAGCTCTTGTGAACTGCTGGTACAATGCCGCCCCCTGCAGATTTGCGGCAAATCGGTCGCTAGCAGGGGGTGTCAATCAACCCGAGCTTATTCGATCGGGTTCAATTGCGGCGATGTCTGTCCACCTCCTAAGAGCAGGCGGACAGGTTATGGAGCAGCGTTCTTTAGACCACTGCTTCATAACTGGTGTTTCTGGCGAGCCTGAAGGCTCGCCAGAAACACGGGCCTTCAAGCTCCAAACGGAACTTGATAGATAGGCCCCATACACACACACATACAAGCATACACATAAACAAATACACATGCACATAGACATGCACACACATGCATGCGCAAACACCCAGGCCTGCACACGCACACTTTTACATGACATAGATGTTCCTCCAATTGATATTGCATGCTGTTCTTTTCTCAGTATTTATATTACTTAGATATTCTTTTCTTTAAAGTCCAGGAAATTAGTTGGCTACCAAGGACTCAGTAAGCTAGATATGGCATTGTAAGATGGTTAAATGCTACTCTGGTCCAGATACATTTTATCAACATCCTTTTAAAAGCTATTGCTGCTTGAAACCCTTTTTCTGCCAAGGACAGATATCAAAATAAATATTTTCATAAAACAAGTCTATGTCTTTATCTTTGTGTGCAATGGAGCATGCCAACATTTGTATTTGATTATCTGATATATAATGTTTTATAGCTTTTAAACAATGTGGGAAACAGCACACCTTTCTGCAATTGGGCACAGAATCAGACTGACAAATCTTCCATAGGAACAAGTAAACACATGGATCCAAGCCTCTTGTGGATACTATATGCCAATGACTAAGTAGACCTTGAATGTTGTAGCTGCTGGTGCCTATGGACCCTGTGATAAAAGAATAAAGTTATTTTTAACAAGAGGCTGGGATCCATGTGTATACTTGCACCTATATTAATTTATAGTTAGTAAATAAAGATCATTTTTAAATAATATGACATATATAGGTGGATGTTTGTGCATATAAATATAAAAAAAGTTTAAGCAGACAAAGAAATATTATTTTTATGAACATTTCAGATAATATATATTACAAGGAAAGGTGTAAAATGTTGTGTGTTATTACAAACTAAAGACTAAAAATGATAATTTCAGGCTAAACGGTTGATTTATGAAGCAGCAATCAGCAATCAGCCCGATCGAATACGATCAGGTTGATTGACACCTCCTGCTAGCGGCCGATTGGCCACAAATCTGCATGGGGCAGTATTCACAAGAACTGCGTATGCTGCCAGCATTTATCGATGTGCGGCGGACATGATACACTACATCCTATCATGTCCGCACGCACAATAATAAATTGACCCCTAAGAGTTCCATTAATTACAACTCTACAAAAAAGGCTTGCAGCTTGGGACACCCTGGAAGAGCTGCCACCCACATTACTTTTGTCCACTTTTTACTAATGGACAGCCTAAAGCTACATTCAGCTGAACTTAGTCTTGTTACTCCTTAACAACACTCACTATAGGGCTATTCTTTTCTGCAAGCCTTCAACAAAGCTTTTTCCAATCTCAATGCAGACTATGAGGAACCCATCTCAGAGTGACTCCTTCAGCCACCTTGCATACACAAGAAAACAGTAGGTATCAAGTAACACAATTAAAGTGTCACAGATTGACATGACTAATCAGCATCATCAAACTGAAGCTATGTGGTGCAAGTTTTATATTTCTGTGCTTCTGCTACAGGACAACCCCGAAGTACACTCTTCTAGCACCTTCTCTCTCAAGCACTACCAATATTTTCTTATATATAGACTAAATGTATATACCACTATAATGCAACCATGGACCACACCATTAACACTATTAATCACTATTTATTATCATTACCAAGAACATTATTTTCATATTTAATTAATTTATCCTCTTATTTTTTTTCTTTCTACCATTCACTCAGTTTTTCCCTCCTTTTCTTCAAAAGAGTTTTTACATAATACACACATTTTGTCTTTATTACACCTCTGAACAAATGCTCATTATAAACAAAGCCTTTCTTAATTCAAAACAAAATGATATAGAAGTTGTTCCTAAATGGTGCACCCGAAAAGGTGGCTAGGTTCGTCACAAACTGAAGTGAAGCAGTAGTCGAAATTCTTGTGCCATACAAGATCTGCCTGCATAAAAATAAAAAAACTATTCTTGACCCAAATTTGTATTTCTGTTTAATTAAAGGGACAGTCTAGTCAAAAATAAACTTTCATGATTCAGATAGGGCATGTAATTTTAAAAAACTTTCCAATTTACTTTTATCATCAAATTTGCTTTGTATTTTTATTTGAAAGCTAAACCTAGGAGGCTCATGTGCAAAAATCTTAGCCCTTGAAGGCCACCTCTTATCTGAATGTTTTTGGACATTTTTTCAAAACTAGAGGGCATTAGTTCATGTGTACCATATAGATAACATTGTGCTCACGACCATGGGGTTACCTAGGAGTCAGCACTGATTGGCTAAAATGCAAGTCTGTCAAAAGAACTGAAATAAGGGGGCAGTTTGCAGAGGCTTAGATACAAGGTAATCACAGAGGTAAAAAGTGTATTAATATAACCGTGTTGGTTATGCAAAACTGGTAAATGGGTAATAAAGGGATTTTCTATCTTTTTAATCAATACAAATTCTGGTGTAGACTGTCCCTTTAAATCAGTGCAACTACAGTTACTGGGCTCCATTTATGAAGCAGCAAATGCTGCTTCAGAGGCCCAACAATTCAGGCTTGCCTGGAATGGAAGTTAAGAAGCAGCGGTCATAGGTGGCGGATTGAAATCATCCCGATCAGATACGATTGGGATGATTGACAGCCCCTGATAGCGGTCGATTGTCCGCCAGTAAGCTGGGGACAGTATTGCACAAGCATTTCACTAGAAATGCTTGCGCAATGATAAATGCCGATAGCGAATTATGTCCACTCGCCATTTAATAAGTTTACTGCACTGACTTCATCCTATCCAGAAACTGTACCAAAATGCGACCACACTTAATTTATTTCAAG
This sequence comes from Bombina bombina, assembly GCF_027579735.1. NCBI lineage: Eukaryota > Metazoa > Chordata > Amphibia > Anura > Bombinatoridae > Bombina > Bombina bombina. The sequence goes on from NC_069508.1 coordinate 68,098,509, forward strand.
GAAACTCTTATTCAAAGTTTAAAAAACGTTAAATTATAATAGTTTTGGGGGCGTGACTAGCCGGCGGCCATGACAAGTCGCATATTACAGCAGCTCTGGAAATACTAGAAGAAATTTCTATATTATTCCTCAAATCCTACCAAGTGCACTACTTTTGATTGATATAGGGACCTATTAAACCCTAGCCGCTAAGAAGAGGTCAGTGCCTAAACCTCTAGTGCTGTCTACGGAGCTAATTTGAATGCAGAGAGTCGCCGGCCTTCTTCTACTACTATTTTTAACTTTACTAACCCCCCCCCCGGGCATCCGGGTTAAATAAATATTTCTCACTGCTATTCTATGATGGAGACTTTTTGCTCAAACATCCGTCTGCTACTGAGGGAACTCGACAGCAAGCTAGATAGAAGCTTCAATGATTTGAGAGAGACTGTGAGAGACACCTTCAGGCAAGATGGCGCCTGGCATCGATTTGAGACCTTCGAGAAAAATCCGGTGCAACCGGCAGAAACACTCGCCACTGATAAGCGCTCCTTACCCCAGAGGGGGAGATCTACCCAGGACCTAAGTTTGGTCACAGGCGGCAGCAGTTTGGGCGGATATGTGCTGTCCTCGGTTGTTACTCTACCACTCCGCATTGAAACCACACGGAGCCTGTCACAACTAAGCAGCGCTTCAATAGATTGTGAGAACTCTCTTTGGAAGTTAAGCTTACAGTGCCCGCAACTTTCAGTCTCTGCTATTCCTGATCCTGTAGATGATCCGATGCTCAACCGCTCACCCACAGATCATGGAGAGGGTGTGAATCCCCCTAAACGAGACGCAGAATTAGCTCCTTTCTTTTTTAAGGGACATACCTACACAGATAAGGTCCGCTGGTTGTGGAGGCAGCATTTCTCTGGCAGGATATGCCGTTCTTCTATGGTTTGGGAGACCCCTCTTACTCCTCAAGAAAAACTAGGCGAACATTCTTGCCCACTATCTGACCATCGCACTGGAGTTGGCTGATTTGACACACACCATGCCCTAACTCAGAGAGGTTTTTCTTTTTCTCTCCAATGTATCTAGGATTGAATATCAGGCTGTTGTTAACTTTCCTTGTTGAATAGTAGACTGTATTGTTAAAACCTTAGCCCATGCTCTCTTGGTTGAGCCTGCTCAGTAACTGTGGATGTTGGTATAATACTGCACCTGGGACCGGCAACTACAAGTTATTTCCTATCGTTTATTTTATTTTGCATACTAACCTCCCTTGTCTTACAGCTTTAATATGTGCAAATTTAATTATTTCAGCCTCTAACTCAGCTACAGGATATGCATAAGTATTAACTACAGTAATTATATTTATTTCTATATCCAACTCAAACAAGTTGGTAGCTAGCCTCCTCCTGAATGTTTTCAGATCCTTAGACAGAGGGCTATCCCATATTAAGCAAACAAACTCCCATACTAATGTAAGCTTATGTCCCATTGACTATTCACTAGCCCTTAGTCCTATTCTGTATTTGTGTTCGCAAGCTCTGGTTTAGGGTGCTCATCTCCTGGGATTTTTGGTCTGCCTATCTGTATGTACTAGCTAATATTTAGATGTGCCCAGTCTAGTTACCCCTTATACAGTTTACCCATATGTAACCATTTACGCAATATGAAAAGTACTAGTGGGCTCTACTAAATTTTGTCTGATTAGCAAACTGTATAAATCTCAACAGGGCTTGATGTAGCCCTTCCTGGGGAGAGTTCTCCTTCTTACTTCAGGTTATGTATATATTCTATCAATCTTGCCTTTGTACTTATATCCTGATATCTTGCGGGGATCTCACCTATTTTTATTATAAACTTAATCAGGTAGCCAAAAGTCTTCCTGTTATGCTGCCTCTTGCAGCCTTAGCGATAGGCTGCCACCTACACATTCTCTGCTTATGGCCTTTAAAAATGTCTACGCTGCACACCCTACCTTGCCCTGTTATTGTGGGTGTCTTTATAATACTGCGTAAGGGACAGGCTGCTACAGGATACATCTCATTGTCTGCTTTACATATACCAAATCTCTCTGACCTCCAGCTGTAATATGTGTATAATTAACTGTTTTAGCCTTCTACTGAATTATAAGATGTGCGATATATTAACTACAGTAACCACACTCAATGCTGCACATAACTCACATAAATGGGTACAGTACTAAGCCTTTTCCTGAAAATGTTTAGATCTTTAGATAGAGCCCTATCCCATATTAAACAAATAACCTGCCATACTTATACAAGCTCTTGTTCTAATGACTAAGCACTAGTTCTTAGACTTATTCAGCACTCATGTCTCAATGTCGTAGATCAGGGTGTCTATCCCCTGAGCCTTATGGTTTGCTCGCATGTACTCATTGACTATTGTTTAGATAAACCCAGCCTATTTGTCCCATGTGCAGCCCTACCCATATAAGCCCAGATACGCAATTTGAAAAATATCTAAGGACCTTACCTAATTTTTTTTTTTTGGCTACTGACCATTATGAATTTTAATATGGCCTGATATAGCTCTTCCTCAGGAAAACCCCCCTCTGTCATTAGTTTATGCATTCATCCTATTGGACTTGCCTATGTAATACCTCAGGTAGATTCCACCTAGGCTCATTGCGGACCCAATTATGTTACCTGAAGTTATTTTACCTTACTACCCCTTACAGCCTCAGTAACGAGGTGTCACCTACCTATTTTATCCTATACTTAGCATCTAGCTGCACACTCTCCCTGCGACATCGCATATACTCTAATCTGACCACTTTAAAGAATATGAGTCGATAGCTGCTGCCATTTCCAAGCCATAGTTTATTAACCTCCCTCAACTATACTCTCAACCGCTACAGGATGTTACACTTTTTAAACACTTACTGAATCTCCTCCATCACCACTTTTCATTCATAATATCGTTAAGATTAGATGTTAACCTATATACTCTAACCCAACAACTTCCATTTTAAGCGGTGCTTACCCGCTGACTGTTGTTGTCCCCCCCTTCCTATACCATACACACATTTTTTCTCAGATACATATGCTATTATAATATATTGCAAAATCGAGGTTTCATCGGCCTACCTTCTGCTTGTTTTATAATTGTTGAAGTATGTGTTCAAGTTTATTCATATCTATTTGCTTTTCCTGATGTTGGTAAAAGGCAAACATTGTTATATGTATGATGTATTAAACCTCAATAAAAAATTATTTTGGAAAAAAAAAATTATAATAGTTTTTATTTTACCTTGTGCACTGGAACATTTTTCAAATGAACTACCCTGAACGTCAATCAAATGAAGACAGTTTTTTTTCTGTTTTTTCCAACTTTATTTATTCCATTTCATTACTGTCCACGAACAAGCACATTTTTCTAAAGCTAATCTTTTATTTTTCAACTGTTAATGTCCAAGAAATAGCTAGATTTATACCTGAACAAACAATATCTCTTAGAAAGTTATTTTTCTATATATTTTTTATACAAAAAATCTGATATAACACACATATATATATATATATATATATATATATATATATATATATATATATATATATATATATATATATATGTGTGTGTGTGTGTGTGTGTGTGTGAGAGTGTGTGTGTTATGTCAGAAATCTTTTGCAAACATATTTACATGTTTTTTGTTCTAAACAATGTTGTCTTTCATATCTCTGTGTTCATTTATACCACTATATGTATATATTGTAAATATATTATTATTCTTAGCAAAAATAATTGCGACTACAACATGTAATCAGGGTATCTTATGTATTTATTTCCAAACAATGGATATTTTAAAGGGACAGTCAAGTAAAAAAAAAACACTTTCATGATTTAAATAGGGCATGAAATTTTAAACAACTTTGCAATTTACTTTTTATACTAATTTTGCTTTGTTCTCTTGGTATTCTTAGTTGAAAGCTAAACCTATAAGGTTCATATGCTAATTTCTTAGAGCTTGAAGGCCACCTCTAATCTGAAAACATTTTGACAGTTTTTCACCATTAGAAGGCGTTAGTTCATGTGTTTCATATAGATAACACTTAGCTCAGGCACGTGAAGCTCCTAGGAGTTAGCACTAATTGGCTAAAAATGCAAGTCTGTCAAAATAACTTAAATAAGGGGGCAGTTTGCAGAGGCTTAGAAACAATGTAATTACAGAGGTAAAAAGTGTATTAATATAACTGTGTTGGGTATGCAAAACTGGGGAATGGGTAATAAAGGGATTATCTACCTTTTTAAACAACAAAAATTCTGGTGTTGACTGTCCCTTTAAGAACTGGGACAGTTTTCTTTCTGCACCTATGTATAAATTCCTAATTGAAGTCTAGTTTTAAACACCACTCCTACACAGGTGTTAAAAAATGGGCTGGCATTTAAGATGACATTTCTTAAAGGGATTGTAAACCCAAAATTGTATTTTGTGATTCGTATAGAGCATGCCATTTTAAGCATCTTTCTAATTTACTCATATTATCAGATTTCCTTCATTCACTTGGTATCTTTATTTGAAAAAGCAGGAATGTTAAATTGATGGTAAATTTCAGACTCTGGGGCCCATTTTTATCAATCTCCGGAAGGAGGTTGAGGGCCTGTGTTTCTGGCGAGCCTGCTCCATAAAGACCGCTGCTCCATAATTTGTCCGCCTGCTCTGAGCAGGTGGACAGACATCGCTGCAATTCAACCAGATTGACAACGATCAGGTTGATTGACACCCCCTGCTGGCGAATCTCACAAGAGCTGCTGGTGCAATGCTGAATACGGAGAGCATATTGCTCTCCGCATTCAGCGAGGTCTGTCGGACCTGATCCGCACTGTCGGATCAGGTCCAACAGACCTTTGTTAAATAGGCCCCTCTAAGAATGTTGCAATAAAACTTATATTAGTTTGCAAGTAAAACTACATAATTTTTTTTTTTAAAGTGTATATATATTTTATAATAAAAGCTTTATAATCCTAATTGGTATTGTCTGTTCCTCTGCCCCCCCCCTTCATTTCCCCTTTTGGCTGGGCTGTGATGTATAGATAGGGTGACCATATCGCCGCTTTAAAAAGGTACAAATATGAAAAATACATAATACAAAATATTTCTTTCAACAGCCCTGAAAACAGTCCTGACATATGTATTTTTCATATGTGTCCCTTTTTAAAGTGGCAATATGGTCACTCTATGTAAAGAGCAGTCACATCCACTCTCTACATAGGCTTTCTATGGGCTTTAAAGGGGCTGGACTTCCAGATTGTCAACTTACACACGTTGATTGGATATTCACTGAAAATGTCATTAAAAAAAAAAAGTTAATTCATGTGGCCCGGCATAACATTGTAATAGAAGCATTACTATATGCACTAATTTAACCCTTTCACAGATGGATTTAAAAAAAAAAAAAAAGGTACACATATACTTTTTTAATGGCAAAGATTACATTTATGGCATTTGATTATTTAAAGTTTACCATCACTTTAATGAAAATGAAATTCAAGAGAAGGAAGAAAATAGGATGACATTAAAGAGGTGATTTTAATTTCTGCTGTATCTGACTCATGGAAGTTTAATGTTAGGTAGACTATCCCTTAAGATTATATTGAATCAAACATCATTCGATTATTAAAATCATTATCAAAAATATTACACTGTGTGGCCTAATGTCCTCATCAATGTTTATCTTTAATACTAATTTCACATATACATACTTTCAAAGTATAATACACAATGTACCAAATGACACAAGCTCTGATGAGTGATTAATGACACAAATATAGAGCAATTTGATTTGTTAGTGATAATATAAAATGTATATTTAAATTAGATTGGCTGATTTCATTAATCACGTGATAATAAAAAGTGGTGGAAAATTTTACTAGTTTGTGGGTTGTTTAGGAGTTTGAGTATTGCGTCAAATTTTGTGCGAAGTATTGTGTCAAATTTGGTGTGAAGTAGTGCTTCAAATGTGGTGTGATATATTGTGTCAAATTTAGTGTGAAGCTAAGAGTGGGACTTGTATTACATGTGTTAAACATGGTGCAAATAGATTTATCAAAAAAAGTTAGTTAAAGAGACAGTAAACACCAGAATTGTTGTTGTTTAAAAAGGTAGATAATCCCTTTATTACCCATTCCCCAATTTTGCATAACCAACACAGTGACAATAATATACTTTTTACCTCTGTGATTACCTTGTATCTATGGCTCTGCAAACTGCCCCCTTATTTCAGTTCTTTTGACAGACTTGCATTTTTAGCCAATCAGTGCTTGCTCTTAGGAGCTTCACGTGCCTGAACTCAATGTTATCTATATGAAACACATGAACTAACACCCTCTAGTGGTGAAAAACTGTCAAAATGCATTCAGATTAGAGGTGGCCTTCTAGGTCTAAAAAATTAGCATATATACCTCCTAGATTTAGCTTTCAACTAAGAATACCAAGAGAACAAAGCAAAATTGGTAATAAAAGTAAATTGGAAAGTTGTTTAAAATTACATGCCCTATTTAAATCATGAAAGTTTTTTTTTTTACTTGACTGTCCCTTTAACTATATGATGTGATGTATTTATTTCATTTTTATCCCTATATCTACTAGTGCTGCTGCCAGACAGGCATTTGTTGACACACATCTACTTGTGCAGTAGTTGCTGGTTTATTAATCTCCTCCTTCTGCGTCTGAAAGGTCAGGGACTGTGTTCCTTTCTTTTGTCCCCTTACTTTGCAATGAACTCTATGACAGAGATGAAACATAACTCATAAGTAGGGTAACATCTCCCTACTTTGATTTTATTTAGTAATAAGGGCAGATCTTAATTTATTTTGTTATCACAAAAGATTAAAGGGACATGAAACATTTTTAATAATACTTCCTGATTCAGATGGTTCATTAATATCCTCCGGCGTCATAAAAGTATCACAAATTTAAAAATATTCTGCATATTCATTGTTAACTTTCTGCGATGATAAACAGCATTGAAAAAACCTTTTCAGACTCCCATTGATTTCTATGGCATTTGCGGCCTCAGAGGTGGCGGTTTGAAGGATAGGTACGCTGCGTCGTAATAGAAGTGAGGGTACCTGTTGAATGTTTTATACATTGGTAAGTGAGTCAAATAGATTTGAATGTGAAGGTGGATGTCGCGCCGCTCTAGCTGTTGCTAGGGACGCGGCGCCTGCTGTCTGTTCGTTGCCTAGGGGGCAGTCGGCTTCTCTCTGCACGCTTCCTCCTGCAGATGCCGGTCTGGATCTCCTGTGGCGCAAATCCTGCGCCTATGTAAGTAACTTCAGTCCTACCTATCACTGCCCAAGTATAGGTGTTGCTTACTGTTCTCCTAGGTGTTATTGATTTGTATGCTGGATTGTTATTTAGTTGCTGAACCCTGCTTGTCTAACCACTCTGCCTCTTTAACCCTTAAATGCTGGATTGATACTGCTGCTAAACTTTGCTTGTCTGACCACTCTGCCTCTTTAACCCTTAAACTGCTTGATTTATATTGTTGCTGAACTCTGCCAGTCTGACCACTCTACCTGTTAACCCCTATCAGCCCTGGATTGCCTCACTGTAGCCGAACCCTGCCTGCCTGAGCATCCTAGTGGTTTACCACCGGACTGCCTTACTGTTGCCGAACCCTGCCTGCCTGACCACCCTAGTGGTTTGTCTCTGGTTTCCTGCCTGTTGCCACCAAGGACTGTCCTGCCTGTGGTGAGTGCCATTTATCTCATCTTGCAAACCTACTCTGCTCTAGGATATTCCCTATCATTCCGGCTCGACGCCGGAATAACAAGACTACTGTCCGAGTTCGGTCTGATAGTGAAGTATCCCGCAAGCATTACATTGGATTATCAGTAATACGCTCAAATAGAGTCTAATGTGAAGGCGGATGATCTGTATTATGCTCGAATAACACAAGCAACGTTTTGCAGCTGATTGATCTCGCAGGAGCGTATATTATGTTGAACATTTCAACATTGACGCTGTGTTAACTAGGGTGGATCAACTTTGCATCTAATTTGACGTGGACTTCCAGCGCATTTACAGTTGAAGCTTTGATAAATCGGCCCCTATAACTCTCACTCAAAGATTGCAGTTCAGATTATTGTCCAGAGGATCAAAATCTCATCGGCATGGAGAGAAATTACAATGTACTGTATCTGTGTGTCCTTCACATAAAGAACCATTCATAGCTAGATAAACAGCTCTCAAGCTCAAATTTGCCTTTTTTTAAATTATTTGAGGAATTATGTGAGTACTGAGCAGACTGTTTAGATAATCTGGCCAAAGTTAGGCGTTTCAGATCGTGAACTGCGTTGTTAACAAAAGGAGAAAACACTAAACACAGAAGGAAATTATGCGTATCTGAACATTAGGGACTTACTTGAAATCCAATACAAGACAATATGTTTAAACGGTTATAGCTCTGAAATTCATTATTTATTTATGTTCACTATTAAAGGGACAGTAAAAATCTGGTAATTACAAGAAATGTCTGCTTCCTCTCTATATAATTACATAGCAGCCAAGTGTAAACCTTTTCAAAACAAATTAACATCTTGTTTTTTGCATTTGCTGTTCAATAGACAAACTCCTCCCACCATTTTCCTTATTTGGAGGAACCAATTATCTTAAAATACAAATGATAATGTAAAAAAATAAAATAAAATGTTTTACTGACTCAGATGCATAAAGGGACAGTAATGTCAAAATTACACTTAAATGGATTGGATAGAACTTAATATTTTAAACAGCTTATTAATTTACTTCTATCTTCAATTCTGCTTAGTTCACTTGGTATCCTTTGTTAAAGAGTAATCCTAGGTGAGCTCAGGAGCATGCTTGTGTCCTTAGCCATCTGGCAGCTGTGTTTGCAACAATCTTTATTGTAATGTTATACATTGTTACACACACTGGTGGCATGGAATACAAACAATAAACACTCTAGGGCACCAGAGTTTGCAAGTATGTTTAACAATGGTATAAACTTTGTTGCAAACACTGATACCAGATGTCTAAAAAAAGTGCCCATTCCTGAGCTCACCTACAATAATTTTTTAACAAGACAAAATTGATAACAGAAGGCTTTAATGCATCTGGTGATATTATTAATCACTGGAAATTCTAAGGAACTATATTTGGATAGTGCAATTTCTGATCACACATATTGTTTAGAGGGCCACCCACACAATCCAACATAAATGTAGGGTAACATATTATTTATATGCGTGTTTGGAATGTATCAGGGCCTGCACTCTCCTAATTGTAGATATCTAGAAATATACGATTTATTTCATGCAATAACAATTCTCTTCTATTAAGGGTTTCTGCTTTCTTTTTATTAGTAGAGTTCCTCATCATCACCTTGCAGATCACATGCAGAGTACTATAAATTCACTAATTCCCTATTGTTACAGCTTATTAGAGTAGATTTAACTTATATTTATAACATTTTTATTGTTATTTTCTATCCTGGGGATTATGATTGATTCCCTACAGGATTATAGTCTATTGCTTATATAGGGATTTAAATGGAGTGTTTTTTCTTCTTTCTCTGTGAGTGTTCACATGTATTTATGTTATTATTTATTTTTTCTTATTTTGTTTGAGCATATTCATAAGAATTGTAATTCTCTAATCACATGTTGGTGTCATATGACAGATTTTTTAGCAGTACAGGGAGTGCAGAATTATTAGGCAAGTTGTATTTTTGAGGATTAATTTTATTATTGAACAACAACCATGATCTCAATGAACCCAAAAAACTCATTAATATCAAAGCTGAATAGTTTTGGAAGTAGTTTTTAGTTTGTTTTTAGTTATAGCTATTTTAGGGGGATATCTGTGTGTGCAGGTGACTATTACTGTGCATAATTATTAGGCAACTTAACAAAAAACAAATATATACCCATTTCAATTATTTATTTTTACTAGTGAAACCAATATAACATCTCAACATTCACAAATATACATTTCTGACATTCAAAAACAAAACAAAAACAAATCAGTGACCAATATAGCCACCTTTCTTTGCAAGGACACTCAAAAGCCTGCCATCCATGGATTCTGTCAGTGTTTTGATCTGTTCACCATCAACATTGCATGCAGCAGCAACCTCAGCCTCCCAGACACTGTTCAGAGAGGTGTACTGTTTTCCCTCCTTGTAAATCTCACATTTGATGATGGACCACAGGTTCTCAATGGGGTTCAGATCAGGTGAACAAGGAGGCCATGTCATTAGATTTTCTTCTTTTATACCCTTTCTTGCCAGCCACGCTGTGGAGTACTTGGACGCGTGTGATGGAGCATTGTCCTGCATGAAAATCATGTTTTTCTTGAAGGATGCAGGCTTCTTCCTGTACCACTGCTTGAAGAAGGCGTCTTCCAGAAACTGGCAGTAGGACTGGGAGTTGAGCTTGACTTCATCCTCAACCCGAAAAGGCCCCACAAGCTCATCTTTGATGATACCAGCCCAAACCAGTACTCCACCTCCACCTTGCTGGCGGGAGTCGGACTGGAGCTCTCTGCCCTTTACCAATCCAGCCACGGGCCCATCCATCTGGCCCATCAAGACTCACTCTCATTTCATCAGTCCATAAAACCTTAGAAAAATCAGTCTTGAGATATTTCTTGGCCCAGTCTTGACGTTTCAGCTTGTGTGTCTTGTTCAGTGGTGGTCGTCTTTCAGCCTTTCTTACCTTGGCCATGTCTCTGAGTATTGCACACCTTGTGCTTTTGGGCACTCCAGTGATGTTGCAGCTCTGAAATATGGCCAAACTGGTGGCAAGTGGCATCTTGGCAGCTGCACGCTTGACTTTTCTCAGTTCATGGGCAGTTATTTTGCGCCTTGGTTTTTCCACACGCTTCTTGCGACCCTGTTGACTATTTTGAATGAAACGCTTGATTGTTCGATGATCACGCTTCAGAAGCTTTGCAATTTTAAGAGTGCTGCATCCCTCTGCAAGATATCTCACTATTTTTTTACTTTTCTGAGCCTATCAAGTCCTTCTTTTGACCCATTTTGCCAAAGGAAAGGAAGTTGCCTAATAATTATGCACACCTGATATAGGGTGTTGATGTCATTAGACCACACCCCTTCTCATTGCAGAGATGCACATCACCTAATATGCTTAATTGGTAGTAGGCTTTCGAGCCTATACAGCTTGGAGTAAGACAACATGCATAAAGAGGATGATGTGGTCAAAATACTCATTTGCCTAATAATTCTGCACACAGTGTATATTGATACGCTATCACTCACAGCTGCTAATCCTTATGGAGCCCTGATGACTTTAAAAGGGTGAGTACCGGATATTGCAGTATGGTCTATGATTAAGGCTTTTTCTTACAGCCGAAACGCGTAAGACCGGCAGGAGCTTTGAGCCATAGCGTTTTTGCTCATTATTTCTTAATATTTTTTTTTTATTTATTTTTTTTTGTCAGAAAACCTGTAATATGTTTTACTTTTTTTTTTTTTTTTTTTAATTGTTTTTATTGAAAGGTTATATAAAGTTTACAAAAAGGTCAAAGCTTATGAAAACATAACAGTTTGTGATAAAAGGTTCAATGCAATGTTATTGCTCATTCGTGTCTTCGGGCCATTTTCAATAGGTTGTCATATGTCCATGGCCAGAAAAATTCGGCCCAAAGTCGTTTTTTTTTTTTTTTCCTTTTTTCCTGTCTGTTGTAAAGTCCTATCTGTTCTGGTAGAATAACAGACGTTGATAAAGGATCCAGACAGTGGGAATAATCAAAGAGAAACAAAAAATACAATGCAATGTTGAAAACTCAATTGTCATGTGATGTGAGCTTCTTTTTCAGCGCATCTATGTATTAACAATAACGCATACTTTCGTCCTCTCAACCTGTTTAATGGTTCTTGTTCAGATTGGTTTTAATTGTCTGTATCATTTCCCTGCATCTTGCTCACTGGGCATTGTTTGCTCGCCTTCCACTTCTCTATCATAATCTCATGTATATCAAGTGTACCCTGTTGTGCGTGGTGATACCTTTCTAGGTTTAAGAGTGTGTCTACTTGTCTTTTCCATTCCGTCACTGAAAGGGCTACTCTAGATTTCCAGTGTTTTGGAATTAATAACTTGGCGCTGTTTAGCATGATGAGTAATAATGCTTTACTTGCTTTGCATTCTAGTTTAGGCAGTGTTAAGTATAATAGGGTTGTTATACTATTTTGCAGAGGCTTTCCTACAGTGCACTCTATATGGCTAAGTATTCCCAGCCAGTAGCTGTCTAGTTTGTTGCAGTCCCACCATATGTGTGTGGGTGATCCCTCGCCTTTGCAGCCTCTCCAACATTTACCTGAGGCGTGCTTATATATGCATTGCAATCTGCTGGGTGTCAAATACCAGCGTGCAAGGAATTTATAGCTTGATTCCTGTACTCTCAAAGAGATTGAGGCTGCTTTAGTTATTTGAAAGGCTGCTTGCCATTGTTGGTGAGGAATTTCGGTGTGTAATTCTTTTTCCCATTGTTTTGTGTATGTAGGAAGTGTTTGTGATTCACCCATGAGCAAGAGCTTGTATATTAGGGAGATTGCGTGTGATATAGGCGAGTTCCGTATGCACAGTTTTTCAAATGTTGTAAGTTGCCTTAGTAAGCTAGTTTTGTGTTTATGTGTCGCTATATAGTGGCTTAATTGAGTATTGGCGAACCAGTTCATGCTTATGTCTGGTATCTCTTCCCTGATATCGGAGTATGTTTTGAGTTTGCCGTCTGAAGTTAATGCTGCTAGGGTACATTCCATAAAGGGTGTGCCATACTCTGTATCTCTTTCCGAGCGGTTCCATGGTATTGCTATATTTTGGTATATTGGTGTCAGTGGGGAGTGTCTTGTTGACATGTTTGTGGAGGTGTTGATTACTTTGTCCCAGTGTGTGTAAAAGTCTATTAATAAAGGGTATGTTGTTGTCTCTACTGGTCTGTCTTTCTCATGGATCCAAGCCCCTAGTCCTGCATTTTTGGTGTTCATAACGTCAAAGTCCATTTGGACCCATAATTTATTAGGGTCCCTGTGGCACCAATCCAATAGTCTATGTAGCGTGATCGCTTGTTTGTATATTTGTATGTTTGGTACCCCGAGACCTCCCTTATCCCTCCCCATATATACTGCTCTATTAGGTTTTGCAACTTATGTATATAGTTACTGGGAAGCGGAATGGGTGTGGTATGGAGTAGATACACTAATCTAGGGAGTACGTTCATTTTGACTACATTAATTCTCCCCACCCACGAGATTGATTTATTTTTCCACCTAGACAAGTCGGCAATTAGTGTGTATTCTAGGGTTTTGTAGTTTTCTCAGAATAAGACTTGGGGGTCTGGGGAGAGATTTATCCCTAAATATTTCATCTTTTCTTTTTGCTGTCTCAATGGACATCCATGCAGTATCCCTCCCAGTTCCTGTGGTTTGTATGTAATGTTCAATAGTTCTGACTTGGTGATATTGAGGTGAAAGTTTGAAAAATGTCCATACTCCTCAAAGGTGGTCAATGCTTTGTCAAGTGATTTATCTGCTTTGATTAATGTTAGGAGTACGTCATCCACGTAGAGTGCTAATTTGTGTTCACATGTTTTAGTGGGTATCCCTGTAATTTGCCCATCCTCGCGGATCCTCTGCGCCAAGACTTCAATTGTCATAGTGAAGAGGAGCGGCGACAAGGGACAACCCTGTCTAGTGCCGTTCTTTATTGTGAATCTGTTGGAAAGTAGGCCATTCACTTTTATTCTGGCTGTGGCGTTTCTATACAATGTAAAAATTTGTTCTATAAAGGTTCTGCTAAATTTCATTTTGGTCAAGACCGCTTTTAAGAATGGCCAGTGTACCCGGTCGAAGACTTTTTCAGCGTCCGTTGAGACGAACACTGACGGAATGTGTTGGTGTTGGGCATGTGCCATCAGCTGTAGTACTTTCAACGTGTTATCTCGTGCTTCCCTTCCCGGCACAAACCCCACCTGATCTGGGTGTATTAATTTGGGTAAGTATTTATTGATTCTATTGGCCAGAATTTTGGCGTATATTTTGATGTCCGAATTTAAAAGTGAGATAGGGCGGAAATTTTCCGGCCTGTCTGGGCTTTTTCCTGGCTTGGGGAGTACTGTAATGTTGGCTTCTAACATTTGATCAGGGAACCCACCTTCTTTCAGCAGCGAATTAAAAAGGGAGGTCAAGGGTGCCAATAACCTATGTATGTATGTTTTATAATATTTTATTCCTAGACCATCTGGCCCAGGGCTTTTGCCATTAGACATGCTTTTTTATAGCTGTTTTAATTTCTTCTCTCGTGATTGGCCCGTCCAGAGACTCAGTCTCTTCTTCTGTAAGTGTACAGGGAGTGCAGAATTATTAGGAAAGTTGTATTTTTGAGGATTAATTTTATTATTGAACAACAACCATGTTCTCAATGAACCCAAAAAACTCATTAATATCAAAGCTGAATAGTTTTGGAAGTAGTTTTTAGTTTGTTTTTAGTTATAGCTATTTTAGGGGGATATCTGTGTGTGCAGGTGACTATTACTGTGCATAATTATTAGGCAACTTAACAAAAAACAAATATATACCCATTTCAATTATTTATTTTTTACCAGTGAAACCAATATAACATCTCAACATTCACAAATATACATTTCTGACATTCAAAAACAAAACAAAAACAAATCAGTGACCAATATAGCCACCTTTCTTTGCAAGGACACTCAAAAGCCTGCCATCCATGGATTCTGTCAGTGTTTTGATCTGTTCACCATCAACATTGCGTGCAGCAGCAACCACAGCCTCCCAGACACTGTTCAGAGAGGTGTACTGTTTTCCCTCCTTGTAAATCTCACATTTGATGATGGACCACAGGTTCTCAATGGGGTTCAGATCAGGTGAACAAGGAGGCCATGTCATTAGATTTTCTTCTTTTATACCCTTTCTTGCCAGCCACGCTGTGGAGTACTTGGACGAGTGTGATGGAGCATTGTCCTGCATGAAAATCATGTTTTTCTTGAAGGATGCAGACTTCTTCCTGTACCACTGCTTGAAGAAGGTGTCTTCCAGAAACTGGCAGTAGGACTGGGAGTTGAGCTTGACTCCATCCTCAACCCGAAAAGGCCCCACAAGCTCATCTTTGATGATACCAGCCCAAACCAGTACTCCACCTCCACCTTGCTGGCATCTGAGTCGGACTGGAGCTCTCTGCCCTTTACCAATCCAGCCACGGGCCCATCCATCTGGCCCATCAAGACTCACTCTCATTTCATCAGTCCATAAAACCTTAGAAAAATCAGTCTTGAGATATTTCTTGGCCCAGTCTTGACGTTTCAGCTTGTGTGTCTTGTTCAGTGGTGGTCGTCTTTCAGCCTTTCTTACCTTGGCCATGTCTCTGAGTATTGCACACCTTGTGCTTTTGGGCACTCCAGTGATGTTGCAGCTCTGAAATATGGCCAAACTGGTGGCAAGTGGCATCTTGGCAGCTGCACGCTTGACTTTTCTTAGTTCATGGGCAGTTATTTTGCGCCTTTGTTTTTCCACACGCTTCTTGCGACCCTGTTGACTATTTTGAATGAAACGCTTGATTGTTCGATGATCACGCTTCAGAAGCTTTGCAATTTTAAGAGTGCTGCATCCCTCTGCAAGATATCTCACTATTTTTGACTTTTCTGAGCCTGTCAAGTCCTTCTTTTGACCCATTTTGCCAAAGGAAAGGAAGTTGCCTAATAATTATGCACACCTGATATAGGGTGTTGATGTCATTAGACCACACCCCTTCTCATTACAGAGATGCACATCACCTAATATACTTTATTGGTAGTAGGCTTTCGAGCCTATACAGCTTGGAGTAAGACAACATGCATAAAGAGGATGATGTGGTCAAAATACTAATTTGCCTAATAATTCTGCACTCCCTGTATGTAGTCTGATTCCCTCTAGGTATTGGTCTAAGACTGACTGTGAGCTGTCATTTCTAATGTTGTAAAGTTTTTCATAGTAGAGTCGGAACGTCTCAGCTATTTTCTTACTGTCATTCTGCTTTTCTCCCATTTCATCCGTTAGTGTGTATACGTGGGTGTTTAATTGTTTCTGTTTTAGTGCTTTAGCCAGTGAGGGTCCTATCTTATCATTTAGATCAAAGTATTTTTGCTGTAATATTGATGCCTTGTGCTGATATTCTCTAGTGAGGTGTGTATTTAGGTCAGTCTTGACCTTTGTTAGTGCTTGCAGAATAGTTGTGGATGTGGGGTTTTGTTTTAACTCTGTTTCCCAATATCTAATTTGAGAGTGTGAGGAGTTTATGAACTGGCGATTCTCCCTATTCTCTCTTGCCTTGTGTTTGATGAATTCTCTTTGAATCACACACTTGTGGGCTTCCCAGATTGTAGTGGTGGGTGTGTTGCCTATGGTGTTTTCTTCAAAATAGTGTCCCAGTGTTGAATCTACCGTTAGTTTAACTAAGGGTTGTTCTAGAATATGTTCATCTAGTCTCCACATGAAAGGACGTGCAGGAATATCTGGCCAAGCCACTGCGCATTGCACTAAGGCATGGTCAGACCATGTGATGGGAAGTATGCTAGAACTCTCTATCAGTGATAGTCCTACTTGGTCTGTATACCTGATGCGGATGAGAGTAGAAGGTGTAATCTTGTGCATTAGGGTTCATTGCCCTCCAAATGTCATGCAATTTAAGGGAGTGAAGCTGTACGTTTATGGCCTTTTGTGGCGTGCTCGTCTTACCCGTGGAGGTGTCTCGTATGATGTATGAGCCGTCTGGGTCTCTTTGCACAAAGGTTGGTTTGAAAGGTATTGAGTTCTTAATGAAGATGCCCACTCCCCCTTTTTTAGTGTTACCTGATGCTAGATAGAAAGTTCTATATCTATGATTTATAAATCTGGGTTCCCTACCTTTCTTGAAGTGTGTCTCTTGTATGTACAATATGTCGCCTCCTTCTTTATGCAATTGAGTAAATGCGATTGATCTTTTTTCTGGGCTGTTTAGTCCCTTTGCATTAATGGGAATAAGTTTAAGCGTGTGTGGTGGCATCTTTTCAGTTGGCTGCTAACTCTAATAAAGCGATTGTGTGTTGCCTATCTCAACTTGGTCTAATTGTGCAGGGTTTTGCGCTGTTTTCTCGTTTGTTGAATGTTTGTAACCCTTTATTTATTGGCCTATGAGTGATCTATGTGTTAAGTTTTACTAACCAGGTGAGAGGTACGATCTGTAAACAATGATTCAAGATACAGTAATTACAGTCAAATAGCTGTGTAACGTTTGTGAACAATATGAACAATAATAAACAGCACTAATGCAATATTAACAATATTACAGTAAAATTAAACATGTAATGTGCAGGGTAGTATCCCCGCTATCTAATCCAACATTTTAAATATCTACATTTTAGTCATTCTTACAACCTGTGCTCCCGTTTCATGTGTTTAAGTCCCTTTGCTCCTGTGCCTGCGAGCAGCCAAGTGCCTTAGGAGAGTTCTCTTGTTCGGTAGAGGTGTTTCTTGTTTTAGATTGTGCTGCCGGTTCTCTCCTGATGTTGTTTTCGGGCAGAAGCCGAGTCTTATCCCTGGCTAGTTGCTGTGCGGGGTTGCCATCTTTCATCCTTTCCTGTGGCTTTATGCTGATCTGCAGAATTTCGCAAAAGCGTGGGAAGTCATCTTGGTCTTTATAAATTACTGTAGTGTCTCCTTTAGTGGCAATGATGCTAACTGGAAAACCCCACCTGTAGGGTATGCTGTTTTCTCTTAGTGCAGTAGTTATATGGCTTAGCTCCCTCCGCTTCTGGAGTGTTGTAGGGCTTATATCTGCAAAGATTTGTATGCGATTCCCTGCATGTGTCAATTCTTTTTTTTGCCTTGAGTGCTTTAGGATTTCTTCTTTTTCCTTAAAGTGAAGTAGTTTTAGGATCACATCTCGGGGTGGTGCTTTGGGCGGGGGTTTGGGTCTTAAGGCACGGTGTGCTCATTCTATAGATACATCTGGTGCACTGTTGTTCCCTTTTATTGTGCGAAATAAGTCCTGTAGACAGCCTTCAAGGGCTCCTGGTTGTATAGATTCAGGGATTCCTCACACCCTGAGATTGTTCCTCCTACCCCTATTGTCCAAATCTTCCACCTTTTCTAATAAATTGTATATGGTTTCCTCTTGCTCATATGCCAAACGCGACATGTGTTGTATATCATTATAAGTTGTATTGTGATTTTCCTCTAGTTTCACAACCCTTTGAGTCACTCTTGTTAAGTCTCTCTTTAAATCGCCATACCAATTTTTAACTTCAGATATCATCTCTTTGAGATCATCTTTGGTGCACAGTGATTTTAGGTCATCTTTTGTTATGTTAGCAGTCTCAGGTAGTATAGGCGATGGGTCTTTTGGCTTTTCTGTTGGGGCTTGAGACCCTGGGTCAGGGTGTGCTGGTGTAGTGCAGCCTTCTATTGGCTTTAAAAATTGCTGCATCATTTTGGAATGTGAGTTGCTGTCTGGTTTAGCAGCTATGCGCCCTGGCATAATTGTGTGTGTTAAGTGAGGGTTACATTTGTTTGCTGTTCTCTCAGTTTTTCTTGTTTATTATACTGAAAGTCACCTCCTGTTGAGTGCTTTATTTTAATGTATCATGCGCTGTTGTTTTTTCTTATTGAGGTATTATAGTGCAGGAGCTGTTTATCGTTTGTGGGCTGCCCTCTGACTTTTCAAGTCTATGCCCTGTAGGCTTCTATCAGGGTTATGGTGTGTAGGCCGTGTTGCGTTATAGCTTTTATGCACTTTCCCTTTTGGCCTGCTTTATCCGTTTTAGTTATATTAATAATAGGCACCTCCTTGGGGCCAGATATCGGCTTGTGTGTATTTTAATGGTGTCCTGTGCTCCAAATGTGTGGCGTGTCCCTTTGCCTGCTCTGCTTCCCTTGACCGTTTAAGCCCCACTCCTGAGTGTCATAGGTGCAAAGCGCTTATTGTAGCGGCGAGACTGCTTACCCCTAGGTAGTGATGCCGATGTAATGGCCAGTTTGCTTGTGTGTCCCAGCTCTTTTATGTGTGTTTTCCTTATGCTCCGGTCAGCGTGTACTCGGGCCTTCTGTTATGTTCAGGCTTGCTCTGCATCTGTTATGCGCTACGCCTGCAGCGACTGTAGTTCCTGCTGTTTGTTATGATGTTCAGTCGGTCTGCAAATGTTCTGCCACCTGTTGATGTAGGTTTTAGGGCTCAGGTCTTTGATGATTGTTGGAGTTAGATAGCGTGGGCCTAGGAGCTGTTTCACTACACGGCCATGTTCCTGAACAGCCAAGCTCTGCCCCCATTTCTTAATATTTTTACCCCTTATATATTTTGTTTGTTTTGTGTGTACCTCATGCATTAAATCCTCATTTTTTGGATGGGAGCTCGCTGGATTTGTGTTTTTTGTTTGCATAAGTAGGAATGTTGTTTACAATTGCATTCTATAAAAATTAATATAAAAATGTTTCATATTTCATGTCAATGACTCTGAATGGTCTTTTTTCATAGTTATATTAGTAGTCTTTAAGCTAAAGCCACTAGTGGCCCAACCACATACCCTTTGCCACAAGCTCTTGAGTTCTTCTGACTTGTATTAAATCAAACTAATATACACAGCAACCTGCATCTTGAAGAGTCAGAACTGATTCTCCCATAGTTATTATCTGTCTCGCTTACTAATCAGGTTATCAGACTTGATAAGAAATGTATAAAAGAAAACAGATTTAGGGTACCTATAGTATATTCTAAGAAGCTATAGGATCCTTAAAAGGACATAATATCTGTATGCTAAATGACATGAAAGTGATGAAGCAGATCTGTCAAAATCTGACTAGAAAATATCACATAAACATCCTTATGAAAAAAGGAAAAGCTCTGTAAACAGTTATCCTAAGCTACTCTTTTGTTAGAGCTATCTGCATGTTAAAAAGAAAGTCATCCAACATCATTAGGGATTTGTGATCGTGTGGGGTTTTACCACAATCTTCTGAGATTTCATAGTAAACTTCCTAATATGAAGAGAGGAAATAAAGTAACTGTGCCTGCTTATACCACATGCGTACTTCCTAGCAAGTTCTGGGGCAACCATCCTGATTGGCTGCTTAAAAGTCCTTTATAATGGGATTTTTACATAGAGATGTCCATGGGATAGTTTCTAGTCAACATTACACAGATATACTGCATCACTTTCATTCAGTGTTTGGATAAAATGACCCTTTGATCAAGGCCAAAACCCACTAATCCTAGGGTGATATACTATTAGGAGTATAGAAAAGTGGCAAAAATATGTGTGGCATTTGAGAAAAAAGACAGTGCTTCTCCATATATTGGTTAATAAACAATTAATTCCCATTTTTATTCAAAGAAAAAACACCAAGAAGGAAAAATTCAAAGGAGGTCTCAAATCATTTAAATAGATGATATGCAAGAATGTTTCTAACCATTTTATACTGGAAACCCCATGGAAATCAGACTGCTTATCTCATGTTGTATTTTAATACAAAACAGATGGGGGATCCAAATATTTATGTTCTCAGACATTGCTAATTTGCCTCAAAATAGTTCTGTTAGCAGATCTGACTGGTCTTAAACTTTATATTTTTATTTTACTCCAGTTTTGTGCCCAATTTCTTTTCATTGTTGTGTTTTCTATTGTCTGAAACGTTATCACCTAATACATCTCCCGCATATCTATACTGTTCCTGCTAAAGTCATTTAGTGTATTTTTTGGTAGACTTTGGTTAATTTGATCTGTTTTAGATAAATTTAATGAGATACAAGCTTTCCACATGTCTGCACATCAGTAATATTAAGTGATACTGCTCAATAATGAAAGCAATTCCATGTTATAGATTGTTAAAAACAGATGTAAAAATAAATAGCTGTGCAATAGTTAGAAATAGAGATTTAAAGCATTATTCCTGGTTTATATCAATATTATATATGCAACTGAAATTTAAAACAGCCCTGTATACACCTTACAAATATACACCTTGCAATAATATATATATATATATATATATATACACGCACACACACACAGCCAAGAGTATGAGCTCATGTGGTTATATAAATATATTTATAACAGGAATTATTCAGCCCATAAAGGCAAAGTATTGTAGTGTTAAGATCAGTCAACACTGGAACACCTTGTGCTGGATCATGAGTGGTGCGCTAACAGTTATGCGCACCATTCGGAATCTGTTTGCGTGCGTCGGATGTAGCGCTCTTATTACACATTAAAAGTAAATGCAATCTCTTAAGTGCAATTGAGTTTAACATTTGTCAGGAAAGCGCAACTTCAGAGCACTGGTTAACTATTTCGGAAAACAAAAAAAGAGTCTCAAAACATATAATACACTCATATTAACACTATCTAATAAAAATTATTAAACAAAATTGCACAAAAAAGTTATAAGGGTTTAAAGATATTTGGTATGCAAATGACTTTAACATACATATACATGTCTAAATATTTAGATGCATGTGTATGTATATATATATATATATATATATATATATATATATATACAGTGTGCGGCCACATTATTAGGTACAGCTACCTAGTAGCGTGTTGTTGAGCCTCCTTTAGCCTTCAAAACAGCCTGACTTAGTCTAGGCATGGATTCAACAAGATGTTGAAAATGTTGTAAAGGTATTGTGTACCATGCACACATGAGTGTGTCATGCAACTCCTGGAGATTCGACGGAGGTGTATGCCTTCAGCGAATAGCCTTTTCTAGCTCATCCCAAAGATGTTCAATAGGATTGAAATCCAGGGACAAAGTGGGCCACTGCAGCAAAAAAAGTCATTGTCATGTTCCAGGAACCAGTAATGCGGGCTTTGTGCATTGGCGCATTATCCTGCTGGAAGTAAACTTCTGCCTGAGGATACACTGTCAACATGAACGGATGGACTTGGTCAGCAATTATGTTTACATACACTGTGGCATTAAGACGTGAATCTAGGGGTATCAATGGACCCAACGTGTACCAGTAAAACATTCCCCACACCATAACTCTGCCCCCACCACCTTGCACAGTTTTCATCAGACATGACGGGGGCATGGATTCATGTTGTTTTCACCAAATTTAGAGCCTGCCATCAACATCATGCACTAGGAACTTTGACTTGTCAGACCAAGCAACCTTTTTCCAGTCTTGATGGTCCAGTGCTGGTGTTATTGCACTCAAAGAAGGCGTGGTCTCTTGTTCTTCTCTGATAACAACAGCACCCAACGTGACTGCTGGCTGATGTAGCCCATCCGCAACAAGGTGCACCTAGTGGTGCGTTGCAAAATGGTTTTCTCCATACCAAGGTTGAATTCTGATGGGATTCGTAAAATTGTGGCCTGTCTGTTTGCTTGCACATGTCTAGCCATCCTTCTCTGACCTCTCTCATCAATGAGTGTTTTTCTTCCACAGGACATGCAACGTAGTGGAATGAGCCATTTGTGTGCACAGAAGGGCTGTACCTGATAAAGTGGCCGCACAGTGTGTGTGTGTGTGTGTATATATATATATATATATATATACTGTATATATACACACACATATATATATATGTGTGTTCAGATGTATTAATGTATTTGTATTTACAGACATATGTAGACATATAAACTCATAAATACATATGTATACATATAGACATATATATATATAAGTGCATTGAAGTCCTTTGCAGTCAAGTAGATGAAAACATGTTAAAGGAATAGTCTAGTCAAAATTAAACTTTCATGATTCAGATAGAGCAAGCAATTTTAAGCAACTTTCTAATTTACTCCTATTATCAATTTTTCTTCGTTCTCTTGATAACTTTATTTGAATTTAAGCTTAGGAGCCGGCCCATTTTTGGGTCAGCACCTGGGTAGCGCTGCTGATTGGTGGCTAAATATGATTACATTCTTGCTTTTTTTAAATAAAGATACTAAGAGAATGAAGAAAAATTTATAATAGGAGTAAATTAGAAAGTTGCTTAAAATTGCATGCTCTATCTGAATCATGGAAGTTTAAGTTTGACTAGACTATTCCTTTAAATCATATTTATGCTGCATATATATCTGTATATCTCTATACCTATACATAATCATCTACATATACAGGTATAGATATATATTGTATTAAAATACCATCAGATATATGTATACATATGTATTTATGAATAAATAGAACATATTCTGCTATGTAAACATATTCCTATATAAATATTATATGTAAACATATTCCTATATAAATATAAATATTCCTATTTTCATGTTAGCGCAATTGGTTGTGACGGAGGTCCTTATGCAAAACAAATTAATCTGCAAGGGCCTGTCATGGATTTATGAATATTTTGTTAAAGAATAGAGAATCTTTATTTTAGGAAATTCTACAATCAGGTATGTTTGTAATGTTTCTGACATAAAACCCTGTTCAAATCTGAATCTGATTGGAGAACTATTGTCCCTCCTTTGTCAGCCAGTTTAATGATAATGGACTTATTTTGTCTTAAAGATTGTATCTCACCATTTGTGTCCACTATTTTGTTATTTGTGCAACCAGTTATGTAAAGGCTTTAATACATGAACAATAAATAATAATCTTAAACGTATTAGGTTTCTTAATATGGGGTTTCAACTTTCCTTTCTGGATTCTCAGAACCATGTGTGTGATAATATTTATTAGAGTGCATTTATAAAGTGCATTGGAATCTATTATGACTATTTGTAATTAACTGAAATGCTATAAATGATATGCCCTTGTCAAGGAGAAAGGGTTAACATATGACATCACTCTAGAATATTATCACTAAGATTAACCACTATATCCGCTTCTGGGTGGCTATCTATCTCTGCCATAATCTCTGAATGTGCAGCTCCTACTTTTTGTCTCTTTGGATCAACTGGTTATCCCTAATAATTACCACTGCCAGTATAGAGTGAATTTGACTTCTTAATTCTGTGTTAGGAGTTTTGCAGAGTGTCTTTTGGGAACAATAAGTACCTGATGAGTCCCCCTTGATAGAATCAAAAGTATCAACATGGACATTTGTCCTTCTATGTCTTCTTATAAGGTGTCTCCCCCCAGCACTTGTTGGTAAGGCATTTATACACTAGTTCTGTCTGTTTTTAGTATCATTTAACATTGTATGATTGTAAGATGATGTATATGTTTCCTTCGCTGTCGTAACAAACAATAAAAGCCTAGAAACTTTCTCAATTACCAATTAAATATGCGCTGAAGATCAGATTGAAGCATTTCCAACAGAAGTCTAGGTTATTTTTACCAATGGGATATTAATAACCCTAAATACCCTAGAAATTACACTCTCTCAATGATTATCAGGATAAAAGCTACTCTGTAGGGATACATCTGCCCCCTCTTTTTTAGTTTCAATAATGTATAATTTATGTTGCTTTGGACCTTAACTGCTGGTTTCTGTGAAGGTGGAAGCATGATTCCAGCAAAGTCCTCCTCTGTATAAGATAAAGTCCCAATTTAACTTGAGTCAAATTTGTGATATTAGTATCAATAGGTTTGTGTATGTCTGTAGTCTCACTCTTCTCCATAATAGGTTGGTGGAAAATATAAGTTCTGTGATATGGAATGCAGGGGAATCTTTCCACACAGATAATCATAGCAAATTAGTACGTTGCCCAATTCACCAAGATGGCCATCCACCTGGGTGCATGAATATTACTGTATATATTTTAAAAAGATTCAGCACTCACTTGAAAACAATTATGCAAATTGGGAAACATTTGTGGCGGCATATATATTAGTATTGGAAAGAGTTTATGGTATGTTAAATACTTATTTGATTTATTGCAAAGAGGGTCCCATTCAAACAATTATTTTTCCAATACCTCTTTTCCTTACTGAGTATTTGAATATACAAATCAATAGTTCCTTCATTTACTAGATTTGGGTTATGATTGTTACATGTTTACTCATATCTAACCCATGACTGTAATCATATTAATGTGATGATTAGGTCTACGACATTAATCATTTGATACTAAAAGGATTCAATTTTGCAGATTGCAAGTTTTGGTATTAGGAGATTGTAGATTAAGTAACATGTATAATAGTAACATGTACAATAGAATAAGTAACATGTATAATTATGTTTTTGTTTATAATTTTATCTTGGTGAGACCATATGTAACAAACAGCAAACCACTTTCCTGTCCGAGCATTCTCAGTGTCAGGTGTAGTGCTGTTGTTTCAAAAGTAACAAACTGGAATTAATGGCTCAGAGGCTAAGCTCACCAAATGTCTTTTCTAATGCACAAAACGTTAAAACAGTGTTTCAGCAGAGGCCAGGGGAAAAGAGCAATGAGACTAAACTTAGTAGCTGAACTTTTTAATACTTTAATCAGCTCCTACAAAACAAACAACAACTAAGTACTAGAAACTAATTGTAAGTTAATTAATTTGAATATCAAAGAAGGACATACCTTTGTATAAGTTTAGTCTCGTTATCCAGACAAGTATAAACTTGCATAAGATACTCTCCTGATAGCAGAGGAATCCAGGGTAAAGGAAATCTAAACAGTCCAGGTCTAGGCCTCCCAGGGAAAAGCAGTACAAAATCATTTAACAAATGCAGTGTCCACAAACAAGCCAAAGTCGAATAACAAGTCAGTCACAAACAAGGGGTTATTGCAAAAGCATAGTCAGGGGAAGCAGAATTCAAACCAGAATGTCCAAGAAGTTATTGCCAGAGTACGAAGTTCAATTACTCAATAAACAAGCAACCACATGCTACAAATTCATACTAATTCATCTCCTAGGCCTCCTTAAAGGTACAGTATGCCTAACTGCAGGGACAGAAATGACTATTTCAGACATACACTTATCATGACACCATGTATTGGTTGACTGTTGATGTGGATTGTCACGGCGATATAGGGAAAATAAGGTGGTGGACATGATAATGTTTTGTGTGTTTTGGAACTAACACATTTTGGGCCAGATATTGAGTGGAGCACTATTTAAATCTCCCTCTCAAGTGTTAACTGCACTAGAAGTAAGCTTTTTGTGCTTGTCGGGATGCACTCGTATTATGAGTTGAGAGTAAACTGTTTTCGCTCGCACACTAAGCTGACAAGCGCAAAAATTCAGAAGTTAGAATATTGCGTGCACATTCACGTAGTCCCCCATAGAAGCCAATGGAGCAATAAAAAAAGTGGAAATAAAACCCAATCACATATTCTCATGGGCGCTAACTCGATATGAAAATAGGAATATTTTACATTCCAATGTTCTTCATGTACTCATTTATTCATAAATACATATTTCTACATATATCTGATGGTATTTTGGTACAATATATATCTATACCTATATACATGATTATATATAGGTATAGATATATACAGATAGATATAGGGATATCTATTTACAACTAAATAGAACATATTCTGCTATGTGCAGAACATGGAATGTGAAATATTTATATTAAATACACAGTATAACACTTTATTAAACATGAATATTGCATATGCTCTTACATGTTTTCATCTAATTAACTGCAAAGGGCTCCAATGCACTTATGTATATATACAGTATATATATATATATATATATATATATATATATATATATATATATATATATATATATATATATATATATATATATACATGTATACATATGTGTTTATATATGTAAATACATAAATATACATTTAAATACATATACACACACATATAAACATCCTATATAATAATTGGCCAAGTATGTTTGTCAGATGCAGTCATGCGCAGTAGAGACTGCACGTGACAAACATACCTGGCCTTCAGCTGCAGAGTAGTGCACACTGCGGAAGCTGCCTGGTGGGGACGTGACCGGCGTCGGGCGTGCCGTAATGGGGGGTGGCCAGC